>NC_036846.1:22410883-22414355 GCF_002910315.2 Salvelinus sp. IW2-2015
GTAACATGAAGTCCTATGAGTGTCATCTGATGAAGATCATCAAAGGTTAGTGATTCATTTTATCTCTATTTCTGCTTTTTGTGACTCCTGTCTTTGGCTGGAAAAATGACTGTGTTTGTCTGTGATTTTGCGGTGACCTAACATAATCGTTTGTGGTGCTTTCGCTGTAAAGCCTATTTGAAATCGGACACTTTGGTGGGATTAACAACAAGATTACCTTTAAAATGGTATAAGATACATGTATGTTTGAGGAATTTTAATTATGAGATTTCTGTTGTTTGAATTTGGCGCCCTGCACTTTCACTGGCTGTTGTCATATCATCCCGTTAACGGGATTGCAGACATAAGAAGTTTTAACCTCAGTCATTGTATCATTGCTGGAGTACAGAGCCAAAACAACAAAAAACGAGTCACTGTCCCAATACTTCTGGACCCCACTGTATGTGTCCCTTAGATGGTTGTACATTTGGCAGGTAGTTAGAAAGTACAGCTCGGTTTCCTCATTCTGTGGGCAGGGGCCACATATCCTGTCTTCTCTTGAGAGCCAGGTCTGCCTATGACAGCCTTTCTCAATAGCAAGGCTATGCTCCCTGAGTCTTGTGTAGGTTTAGGCATCACTTTCCTTTAGGTGGTTGTGGATTTTAACTCTTCTGGATGTTGATAATTAGTAGGCATAGTCCATATTCTGCTATGCATTATTTTCTCCCTCCCTCTCTCACTCTCTCTCTCCCTCTGTTCAAACTCACCTCACTGCAGCCTTCAGCTCTCCGGTCAGGCTAGGCATCTGATTGGCTGAGGCCATGCTATGATGTCATCGCTGAATCTTATAAGGGCTCTGACACACAGCCTGGGAGCGACATTAGCAGAAACACTGCACGGCAAGCTGACTGTGTGGGGGAGAGAGTGAGACACAGTAATAAGAGAGAGACAGAGACAGAGAGAGCGAGTGAAATTGTGAAATAGAGGGGGAGCTGACAGAATAATGTGGGAAACTATACACTGAGGAACTACCCAAACCTGAAGAAGACTTTTATGACAACGTTTATGGGAGGCCAGGACAGGGACCACAACCTGTGGAGGTTTGTACATGTAGTGTTTGTTTGTTTGTTTTTGTCTGCTGTTGTCATGGGAGTTATTTCACTCAACAGTTTTAGCCTGTTTAGCATGTTCTTAGCACCTCACGCTGTTTCTCGCTCACTTTCTCTCTCTCTCTCTCTCTCTCTCTCTCTCTCTCTCTCTCTCTCTCTCTCTCTCTCACTGTTTCACTCTCTCTCTCACACTCATTCACTCACTGCCTCTGTTTTCTTCCTCACCTCTCTCTGTCTTTTCCTCTCTCGATGTGCATTCATCTGTTTTTACCCTCACTCTCATATCACGTCATCATTCTCTCTCTCCCTCTTTCTCTCTCTCTCCCTCTTTCTCTCTGTCTCTCTCTTTTCGTTACTTCAACTGCTTCTTCCTGTTTTTACCCATCTCTCTCTATCTCTCCGTCTCTCTTTCTCTCTCTCCATCTCCTACCTCTAGACCATGGGCAGCCCCACCCCCCCTGTGCCTTCCCTCAACGTCACCGAGTCAGCCAACACATCATGGGCCAGGGCGGCTGGCGGCGAACCAGGTTACAGTGAGGTAGAGATGGTCCTCCTAGGCATGGTTATGTCACTGCTGGTCGTTGGCATCGTGTTCGGCAACATCCTGGTCATCATAGCCATCTACCGGTTCCAGAGACTGCAGAACATCACCAACTGCTTCATCACCTCTCTGGCCTGTGCCGACCTCGTCATGGGTCTCATCGTGGTGCCGTTCGGCGCCTGCTACATCATCTTCAACACCTGGCACTTYGGCAGCTTCTGGTGTGAGTTCTGGACYGCCACTGACGTGTTGTGTGTGACGGCCAGCATCGAGACGCTCTGCGTGATAGCGCTGGACCGTTACCTGGCCATAACCTCTCCGTTCCGCTACCAGTCTCTGCTGACCAAGTGTAAGGCGCGCGTGGTGGTCCTGCTGGTGTGGGTGATCGCTGGACTCATCTCTTTCTTACCCATCCACATGAAGTGGTGGATCAGTGACGACGCGGAGGCCAAGGCCTGCATCCAGAACAGCAACTGCTGTGACTTCAACACCAACACAGCCTACGCCATCACCTCCTCCATYATCTCCTTCTACATCCCCTTAGTCGTCATGGTGTTTGTCTACAGCCGCGTGTTCCAGGAGGCCAAGCAGCAACTACGCAAGATYGACCGCAGCGAGGGGCGCTTCCACGCCCATAACAACAACATGGCAGGAGGAGGAGGAGGAGGAGGGGTGGAGAGTAACAACGAGAGCCGAGGAGTTGGAGGAGGATTCAAGAAGACCAAGTTCTGCCTGCGGGAACACAAGGCCCTGAAGACCCTCGGGATCATCATGGGGATCTTCACGCTGTGCTGGCTACCCTTCTTCGTCCTCAACGTGGTGGTAGCCATCTGGAAGGTAGGGGACATCGGACTYGCCTTCAGGATACTCAACTGGATAGGTTACGCCAACTCTGCATTCAACCCCTTGATCTACTGCAGGAGCCCTGAGTTCAGATACGCATTCAAGGAGATCCTGTGCATCAAGAAGGTCCGGTTCCCCAACATAGGGCCTACCAATGGATACATGTACAGTGGGCACAGCTGGCAGAGTGAGCAGCAGGGAGGGAGGAGTAAAGGGAGCTCGGAGGACAGGGAGGACAGTGACCCAGCTGCAGACGGGTGTTCGGGGAGGGGAGAGGTGGGTGGGTGTGGAGCTGCAGACAGAACGGACCCGAACGGGAACTGCAGTAAAGGGTTAACGACTGTACTTTAACCCCTCACATTTGATCTTTGGAACAGACAGACATATTTCACTGCCATCGGCCATTGTCACTTCACCAAGTCACTGAGATAAGACTGGATGGATGGATAGAGGGTGAATGGTGAGTGGATAACATGAGTGGGACTTGTTAGATTCAGGTCAGGAGAGGAATTTGGTTCTGTTTTTACCAGTAGGTTTGATAAGTACATCACTATGTTTTGATATGTTCATTTAGAAAGAGATCATGTAGATTGTTCCATCTACCTCACCGTGTCAATTGAGATATCTTTATTTTCTTATCATGTTTTATCTATATCTGTCACATTGATTCACCGAACACAGAAACCAGACTGGCTCATAACTCCACAAGATTGTGTGAAATGTATGAACACTTGACTGTAAGTCGCTTTTTGATAAAAGCGTCTGCTGAATGGCATATATTATTAAGAATTTGAGGCACCAGGCCTATAGTGCGCTTCGAGAGGTCAGTGTGCCCTGTCCCTGCTCCCCGCACTAGCATGAAGGTGCGTGTCCTTAGCCCGGTGCCTCCAGTTCCGGCATCACGCATCAGGTCTACAGTGCGCCTTATCCGGCCAGAGCCATCCGTCTCCCCAGCGCCATCTGAGCCATCCGTCTCCCCAGCGCCATCTGAGCCATCCGT
>NC_036846.1:22414380-22425013 GCF_002910315.2 Salvelinus sp. IW2-2015
CTTCCCCAGCGTGAGCCATCCTCTCGGACGAGCCATCCGTCTGCCCAGTGCCGTCTGAGCCATCGTCGTCCGACCATTAGAGCGCCTGTCTGTCCCGAGCCGTCAGAGCCGATAGTCAGTCAGAGGCCGCTAGAAGCATGGTCAACAGGATCTGCCAGAGCGCCAACCAGACAGGAATTGCCAGAGCCGCCAAACAGACAGATCTACCACAGACGCGCCAACCAGACGGAATCTGCCAGAGCCGCCAACCAAAGGATCTCAGAGCCGCCAACCAGACAGGATCTGCTAAAGCTCGCCAGTCGACCATGAGCGTCCGCTCTGGCTGGCCACTCAAGGACATTCCAGAGACTTGTATCCAAAACCACTGTCCTGCATTGTCTTGGCTGTGTACTTAGGGCGTTGTCCTGTTGGAAAGGTGAACCTTTTGCTCAAGTCTGATCCTGAGACGCTCTGAAGCCAGTTTCATCAAGAACTTCTCGTACATATCCAATTCATCTTTGCTCTTGCATCCTGAAAATAGTTCCCAGTCCTGCTGCGAGAAAACATACCCACAGCATGATGCTGCTACCACATGCTTTCATGTACGGATGTTTGCATGTTTCCTCCAATGTGACGTTTGGCTTCAGCGAAAGATTTCAATCTTGGTTCATCAGACCAGAGAATCTTGTTTCATGGTCTGAGAGTCATTTCGGTGCCTTTTGGCAAACTCCAAGCGGGCTTGTCATGTGCCTTTTACTGAAGGCTTCCGTCTGGCCACCTACCATAAAGCCTGCATGGTGAAGTGCGCAGAGATGGTTGTCCTTCTAGGAAAGTTACTCCATCTCCAACAGAAGAACTCTGGAGCTCTGTCAGAGTGGACCATCGGTTCTGGCACCTCCCTGACAGGTCCTCTCCCATCATATTTGCTGATTTGGCGGGCGGCCAGCTCTAGGAAGAGTCTTGGTCGGTTCCAACGCTTCTTCCAATTAAGAATGATATGGCCACGTGTTCTCGGTGACCTTCATCGCTGCAGAATTTTTGTGTACCATTCCACAGATCTGTGCCTCGACGCAACGCTGTCTAGAGCTCTAACGGACCATGCCTTCAACCTCATGCTTGGTTTTTGCTCTGACATGCACTGTCAACTGTGGCGACATTACATAGACAGGTGTGTGCCTTCTCAAAATCATGCCATTCAATTTAATTTACTACAGTTGACTCGAATCAAGTTGTCGAAAATCTCAAGGATGATCAACTGGAAACAGGATGCACCTAACTCAATGTCGAGTCTCATAGCAAACGGTTCTAAATTCTTATGTAATAAGGTATTCCTTATTTAATTTTTTAATGTAGCAAAATGTCTAAAAACCTGTTTCGCTTTTTTAATGAGGTATTTGTGTAGATTGATGCGGACATTTTTGTTCAAACCATTTTAGAATAAGGCTGTAACTACAAAATGTGGAAAACAGCTCACAGGGATCTGAGTACTTTTCTAATGCAACGGTACTGTCATGTGTAGCTGATTCATTCAGGACACGTGTTCTCTTTTCGCCTTCACCTGCTCTGATGTCTTTTAGTGCAGTAAAGCATGCGTACATAGTATTGAGAGAGTTGGGAACAAACTTTAGAATTTTAAATATTGTTTCTAATTCTAGATATTCATTACATTGCATTGTTTAAATATTTCCCTGTTTCATGTTAATAAGGGGCGCAAACATGTCTGCCATAAAATGTAGTAGTGTCATGTAAATCGCATCATAACGTTGAAAAACCTCAATGCCCACTCTCCTAAATAAAATCTCTCTCTGTAAACCTGTGAGTACATGACTCATTAAGGCCCCGCTGTGTGTAATAAATGTGGCTCTGTGTTGGGGAACAGATCATTAAGACTAGTGCTGCAGCTATGTGAGACAGAAAGGAGGCCAGAGAGAGAAAGAAGTAAACCATAGAATGAGGGTTATGTCGCCTCAGCTATATTTAGGCTCCTCGTTAACTAATAGCCTCCCTTTGTAGAAAGAGAGGGGGAATGGGAGAGAGGAAGGGAGGGAGGGAGGATGAGAGGGGTGTTGTGGCGCCTCGAGGTAACAGTTTCCCCTCCTCTCCACTAATATCTCCCTAGACTACCTCTGCTTAGTAAGTGGGTCATAACAAGATGGTCCAGTTGCACCTCTCTCAGAGAGGAACCGTTCACGATACTAATGAAACACCTTGTGAGAGCGAGAGGCAAGCAACTGAGAATAGTTGCTCAGTCACTGAGCTCCTCGGTAACAGCAGGAGAAAAAGAGGCAGTGAGATTTAATCAGTGGTGTACAGATGCGTCCAAATACAGTATATGCACTCTTGCATGATTCACTATTTCTTCTGAAATAAGTTACATTTGGATACAAAAAAAATCTGCTTACACTGCTTTTGTTTGATTTGCAACTGGCAGGACGCCCCTAATTAAAATAAATAAACAAATAAATAAATACAATTAATAAATAACTAAACTGAATAAGATATGTAGAAAAAATGATTGGACTTAAATTATTCAACATTTCAATTCATTTGTTTGGAGGTAATGTTTTGTTTACTGTGTAATTTATCTTACATAATGGTAAATTGCAGTTCCGTACAGGTAAAATACCATTCAACAGTTTGAAAAGAAAAACAGAACTTTATGATCATTGCACTCCATTTGGTAAAAAGTAAGGGTGACAATATATTAGCATCGTAGGCTAATGTCTAAACATCCAGACCACTAATAAAGGTTTGGTAGCTAACTCAAACTGTGACTGATCAGCTGACATTTACTGTGTGAGAACTTCTGTATATCATCAAAATTTACACTATAGGACTTACGGCATATAGAAACACATAAAACCACCTAGAAAAATGTTAACTGGCCTCTTGGAAAAGAGGCCCTTGATATTATCACCCAAATTTTAACAACCCTGGAGCAGCAATCTTACACGCAGCTGAGAAGTCGGCTTTCCTGTAAACACCAGCCTGGGAAGGCTTGTAGGAAGTCAAGGCAAATGTTTCTGTAACAACCAGCGGAGGCTGTAGGAAGTCAAGGCAAATGTTCTTAACACCAGCCTGGGGCTAGAAGCGCAATTTCGTAAGAGACTTGAGGGTCAAAGACAATGTTGACAGAATGGGAGCTTACATAAATGTCTAAACACCAAGCCTGAGAGGCTTGTAGGAATCAAGGCAAATTGTTCGTAAACACCAGCCCTGAGAGGCTTTAGGAAGTCAAAGGCAAATGTTCTGTAAACACAGCCTGGGGGCTTGGAGAATGTCAAGGCAAAAATGTTCTGTAAACACCAGTGAGAGGCTTGTAGGAGGTGAAAACAAAATATTCCTGTAACAACCGGCCTGAGAGGCTGGTAGGAAGTGAAACAAATGTTCTGTAACACCAGCCTGAGTGGCTGGTAGAGTGAAAAACAAATATTATATGGAACACCAGCCCTGAGAGGGCCTTGTAGGAATGAAAAAATATTATGTACAACACCAGCCCGAGAGGCTTGTTAGGAAAGTCAAAACAAACGTTTCTGTAAACACAGCCGAGAGGCTTTGTAAGAAGTAAAACAAATGTTCTTGTCACACCAGCCCGAGAGGCCTTGTAGAAGTCAAAACAAACGTTCTGTAAACACCAAGCCTGAGAGCTTGTAGAAGTCAAACAAATGTTCTGTAAACACCAGCCCGAGAGGCTTGTAGAAGTAAACCAAACGTTTGTAAACACCAGCCCGAGAGGCTTGTAGGAATGTGAAAACAAAAAGTAAAGTTACTTTTAGCTGCTACAGAATCCCACAGTTCTAGCGACAAGTTTTTCTAATGGAAATATTCTTCAAAATTCTTGCATATACGTATATATATTTTTAATCCCTCCAGATTCATGTTTCCAGCAAAACGTACCTGTTGTGGATAAAAGGCTGTGCTTGATGATGTAATGCCCCATCCAAATCACTTTCGTGGTTAAGTTCCCACGTACTGAATAAAATACATAGGTTAAAATGTTTCCCATAGCATTTTCAATCTGCAATGGTTTTGTCACAAAAACTGTTGCGGAATGGAAGCCAACTTGCCAATCTGGTTTTGGCCTGTGCTCTCTAGACAAGCAGTCCGCTGATAAGTGTGATGAGATATGGATAAGAGTCAACCAGCTCCGATCATCAAATGTCATCAGCTTTCAAATTATAGCCTACCCTCGATCTTTTAGCCTATTGGAGATCTGCATGATGTCAACGTTCCTGACCTGTTTTTCCTGTTGTTTTGTATGTATTTAGTCGGTCAGGGCGTGATTTGGGGTGGGCAATCTATGTTATGTGTAATCTATGTTGGTTCATGGGTTACTGATATGGGTTTTCTCAATTAGAGGCAGGTGGGTTAACGTTTCCCTCTGATATGAGAACCATATTAATGTCGGTTGTTTCAACATTGTTTGTTGGGGTGGTTGTCTCCTGTGTCTGTTGTTTACCACACGGGACTCGTTTCGTCGTTGTTATGGCGGTACCACGATCCGCTCGGTATGTTTTTGTCCAGTCGGTTTATCTATTTTCCTCCTGGTTGCGTCATATATGGATAAAGAATAAGACGAACACGAACCAGAGAATTTACAACCAATAATAAATAAACGGCGGTGAGTCTTTGCTAGTTATAGAATACAGAGAACGATGCTAGTAGTATTCGTTTAGATTCAGGTCTGTTGACTCGTTTATTCATTATGATGCCTGAAAATTCACAATGCAATACGAAAAGTGGTTTTTCTTCCCCCACCTCTAACACGTGTTCGTGAAGACATCGTTAACACGTTCAATAATTGAGAATATAACTCTATTATAGGACAAATTTACACACCAAGCTGACAAATAATTGAGTCATCCCTGAGGTCAGCTATCTTCCGGGAACCAACGAACACCAGTCTCCTTCCGCCCGTTCTGTGGGATGAAAACGATAGCAGACACGAAAGGAAGCCACGAAGCCATAAGACACTAAACATACGTTGAAACCAACCTTTACTTAAATTGGGTTCCCAATCAAAGGAAACAACGCACTACAAAACCCAGAGGATCAGCACTCTGACAGCTGTGGTAAGTAGAAACCGCATAATCCGACGGATAAGATGGCCCCACCTATATAGCACCAAACACTATAAGAGAACTACCCACTATGGAATACGAAATGTCGGAGA
Organism: Salvelinus sp. IW2-2015; assembly: GCF_002910315.2. Taxonomy (NCBI): domain Eukaryota; kingdom Metazoa; phylum Chordata; class Actinopteri; order Salmoniformes; family Salmonidae; genus Salvelinus; species Salvelinus sp. IW2-2015. The sequence goes on from NC_036846.1 coordinate 22,419,533, forward strand.
ACCAAATCATGGATGACGGGCAACCACTAGACCGGAACACTTGAGGTACATACAACAAACCTAGCAACATTGGGACGGGTAATCAACGAACGTGGAAATTCCATGCAGGATCTCCCAAGCGAGCGTCGTGGAGAATGATCGGAATGGGGAGGCTAGCGGCAGTAATGCTCATCAATGATTGAAGAGGTGGTACGTAGGAGATGAGAATGCGAACGGAGGACGCGGGGCGTAGAGGGAACCTTTCGTGAAGAAACCTCAAAATGTTTGAGGGGGGGCAGGCTGAAAGGCTAGTGTGGCCCGAGGGCAGGCTAGGCGAAGCACCTGCCGCCCACTTCCCAGGCTTACCCGTGGAGAGCGGGAGTACGGGCGCAGACACGTGGTTACGCAGTAGGAGCGCACGGTGTCTCCTGTACATGTTCTTAGCCCGGTGGCGGGTTATTCCACTCCCCGCACTGTTTTTGCAGTGGCTAAGCCTTGGGCATTGAGCGGATGTCATGAAGCCGGCCCACGCATCTGCCACCAGTGCGTCTCCTCCCGGGCCGGCTTACATGGCACCCAGCCTTACGCATGGTGTCCCCGGTTCGCCTAACATAGCCCGGGGACGGGGGAGCATACAACCAGGTAAGGTTGGGCAGGCTCAGTGCTCAAGGGAGCCAGTAACGCCTGCATGTCCGGTATATTCCGGGCGCCAACTCCCGCCAGTCCAGTTACCACCAGTGCCTACACCAAACGCACCCGCTTCCAGTTGCGTCCTCCAGAGCCCTGTTCCTCTCCACGCACTAGCCCTGTGGTGCGTTCCTCAGCCCGGAACCTCCAGTTTTTCCGGTACCACGCACCAGGCCTCCTGTGCGTCTCCAGAAGCCCTGTACGCACATGTTCCTTCCTGCCCGCACTCGCCCTGAGGTCGTGTCCTCAGCCCGTACACCAGTTTCGCGGCACCACACACCAGGCCTATATAGTGCGCTTCGACAAGTTCAGTGTGCCCTGTTTCTGCCTCCCGCTAGCCTGAAGGTGGCGTGTCCTTAGCCCGTCCTCCAGTTCGCGGGCACCACGCACCAGGCCTAACAGTGCGCCTCATCCGGCCAGAGCTGCACGTCTGCCAAAGCGCTCTCCACTGAGCCATACGTCCCCTAGCGCCATCTGAGCCATCCGTCCGCCCAGTGCCAATCTTTTTGAGCCATCCGTCTGCCCAGTGCCCATCTAAGCCATCCGTTGCCTGGGGGGGTGGGGGGGGGGCGGGGGGAGTTGCCATCTGAGCCATCCGTTCTACCCACGCGCCATCTGAGCCATCCGTCTGCCCAGCACCGTCTGAGCCATCAACCGTCTGTCCCGAGCCATTAGAGCCGCCCGTCTTCCGAGCGTCAGAGCCGTTTCGTCAGTCAAGGAGCCGCTAGAGCACATTCGTCAGTAGATCTGCAGAGCCGCCAACCAGAACAGGATACTTGCCAGAGCCGCACCAGAGCAGGATCTGCCAGAAGCCGCCAGTTCAGCCAGGATCTGCAGAGCCGCAGTCAGCAGGATCTGACCAGAGCCGCCAGTCAGCCAGGATCTGCAGAGCCGCCAGTCAGCCAGGATCTGGCCAGAGCCGCCAGTCAGCCATGAGCTGCCAGAGCCGTCAGCGAGCCCATGAGCAGCAGAGCGTAGCGAGCCATGAGCAGCCAGAAGCCGTCAGCGAGCATGAGCAGCCAGAGCCGTCAGCCAGTCCGGAGCTGCCCTCAGTCCGGAGCTGCCCCTCAGTCCGGAGCTGCCGTCCTTCAGTCCGGAGCGCGTCCTTTCAGTCCGGAGCTGCCGTCCTTCAGTCCGGAGCTGCCTCAAGTCCGGAGCTGCCTCCTTCAGTCCGGAGCTGCCGTCCTTCAGTCCGGAAGCCTGCCGTCCTTCCAGTCGCGGAGCTGCCCTCAGTCCCGGAGCTGCCGTCCTTCAGTCCGGAGCTGCCGTTCTTCAGTCCGGGCTGCAGTCCTTCAGTCGGAGCTGCCTCAGCCGGAGCTGCCGTCCTCAGTCCGGAGCTGCCCCTTATCCCGGTGCTGCCCCTTAATACCCGATGCTAGCCCGCCTATCCCGGTGCTGGCCCCTTATCCGGTGCTGGCCCCTTATCCGCGATGTTGGCCCACCTTAAATTAGGTGGGTTTAATTGGAGGGTGGTCATTGGGAGGGGGCTACAAAAGTGGGAATTGACTATGGTGGGGTGGGGACCACGCCCAGAGCCTGAAAGCCGCCACCGCGGACAGATGCCCACCAGACCCTCCCCTAGACTTATGCTGGTGCGTCCGGAGTTCGCACCTTGAGGGGGGGGTTATGTCACGTTCTGACCTGTTTTTCGTGTTGTTTTGTATGTTGTTTAGTCGGTCAGGGCGTGAGTTGGGGTGGGCATTCCAATGTTTGTGTATCTATGTTGGTTAATGGGTTTACCTGAATATGGTTCTCATTAGAGGCAGGTGTTTACGCTTTCTCTGATTGAGAACATATTAAGGTACTTGTTTCACATTGTTTGTTGTGGGTGGTTTGTCCTTCCGTGTCTGTGTCTTGTTTTGCACAGCAAGGGACTGTTTCGTTTGTTCGTTCGGTTTTTGTGTAGTTCTATTTTCCTGTTCGTGCGTTCTTCGTGTTATGTAAGTTCGTTTTTCAGGTCTGTTGACTCCCCGTTTATTATTTTGTAAATTCTCAAGTGGTTTTTCCGTGTTCGTCCGTTTTTATTCTTTAATAAAACATCGTTATGTCAAATTACCAACGCTGATATTGGTCATCTGATCCTCCTCGCTCTCTCGTTGAAGGAGGAGGACGAAGTAGACGTTCGTTTACCATGATCATATGCGCTAACCACAGTTGTTGTTCATCGTAACCTTACTTCATCTGCCTATCCAAGCTTTTCATGCTATTGCGAGTCGTGGTGGTAGGCTACAACGTAACATATCATCGCGTGACTAAATTCTTTGATCTGATGCTATTATATCAATACTTGCGGCAAAAGGTGTTTCACCGACATCTCTCGCATACTTAATTTACTGTCAAAAACAAATCAACGTCGAATATTAAAAAAGAACAAATTTGTCTGTCCGACATTTATGAAATTGTAACTGGGAATTCCTTGTTTCTTTCAGCCTGTCATTGCTTTTTTAATGCGTAAGTAAGTTATTCGCATAAATGGTTGGATGGCAAACCTTGGTTATGTTTCACAGAATGTCATCAGTAACAATATAACAAGTGAATAATCGTTGTGTGATCTATCAACGACCCTGACCTTAGAGATCATTATTATTCCCTATTGTTTGGTTAGGTCAGGGGTGTAACTCCGGGTGGGATATTCTATGTTGTCTGTTTCTTTGTTTTTGGCCGAGTGTGGTTCCAATCAGAGGCAGCTGTCTATCGTGTCTCTGATTGGGATCATACTGTAGCAGCCCTTTTCCCAACATTAGATTGTGGGATCTTGTTTCTGTTTAGTTAACTTTGCCTGACAGAGCGTGCGTTTTCATTTTCGATTTGGTTATTTTGTTTGAGTGGTTTTTTAATTTAAATCCCATGAAAACACTTTCCCCCCCCCCAAGCTGCTCTTGGTCTACTCTTTCTACCCCAACGAGAGCCGTTACAGAAGATCCACGCAAACGGACCCAAGCCCGTGGCCAGGAGGAGTAGAACTGGGAGTATATCCTGGATGGAGAAGGACCCTGGACGCAGGCCGGAGAGTATCGCCGTCCAAGGAGCAGAATGGAGTGCAGTGAGAGAGGAACGGCGATGATACGAGGAGTTTAAGTCAACGACGGAAGCCCAAAAAGGCAGCTCCCAAATTTGTTTTGGGGGGAGGGGGTCCCGGGGAGATATGGCCGGAGTCAGGGTTTAGACCTGAGCCAACTACCGTGCTTGGGGGGGGGGGGGGTAACTGTCACGCCTGACCTTAGAGATCCTTATTATTCTCTATGTTTGGTTGGTCAGGGTGTGCTCGGTGGGAATTGTATGTTTTCTGTTTCTTTGTTTTTGGCCGATGTGTGTTCCCAATCAGAGGCAGCTGTCTATTTGTTGTCTCTGATTGGGGATTATACTTAGGCAAGCTTTTTTTCCACATTAGGTTGTGGGATCTTGTTTTCTGTTTAGTTACTGTTGCCTGAAAAAACTGAGTTTTTTAAAATTAAACTCACGAACACTTTCCACACTGCGCCTTGGTCTACTCTTTTTACCACCAACGAGAGCCATTACACGATCACTCTAAAAATAAATTAAACAGGGATCTCTCTCCACATGAAGACACTGCTTCCTTCTCTCCACATGAAGACACTGCTTCCTTCTCTCCACATGAAGACACTGCTTCCTTCTCTCCACATGAATATTTATTGCTAGTTAATTAAGGAGGTGTTTTCAGATTTTATCGGAGGTTTTACATTCATAGAATATTTACAATAGCTTTGATGTAGAGAGTTGGGGGAAACGAACACTTGCCTCAGGGGGCCTGTTGAGAAACAGAATTGTCTTGTGCTGTGCAATTCCTTTTGATAAGTCAATGATATGAGTCAAAAATATGGTTATTGTTTGTTGTTGTTGCAAAATAGCAGTCGTAAGTTGTGACTTTAGTTGCTTCAGTAACTTTTCAAAGCCTGTGTGAATTTGGCACCACAGTCTTGAGGTTGGAGTACCTCTAGGCAGCACCATATGCCTTATCTCTGGTGTACTATACGTCTTTATGTGTAGAGTTGGACACACAAGGCTTTTGCATTCATCGACATGATAATCAATTGATAATTGCTGCTGTGCTACACTTTCCAGAGCCTTATTGATCTGACCCCAGTGTCACATCAGCCCTCCCGTCACCTCTCGCCTCTCGTCAATTATCTGCTCTATCTTCACCCTTCTAGACAGAAGTCCATTTCCTCTCCCAGGTCTCCCGGTGTTGCTAGCAGAAGTCAGTGGTTAGTCTGCGGTTTGTTGACTGGATCTGTCGTTGTCGTTCTGGGAAGTAGCCATGTTTACTGAGAGCAGTCAGTAGTTTCCTCAGTGATCGGAGGGAAGGGTACAGACCGACTCCGTGGAATAACAAACAGTCTGTGGAACCAGGCCAGAGATAACAGTGTCCCTGTCTCCTGCCCTAGAGGTGCTGCTTACAGGACCTAGGCAGGCTGCGTCAGAAATTACACACTATTCCCTATCTAGTGCACTACTTTTGACCAGGGTCCTACGTGGTCAGCCAGTAAATATGAATGAGACAACAGGTGGTCTGAGACGAGATTGAGATGTTTCTCATCAGGATGTGATTGCTGGTGGGTCTTTGGATCTCAGTGAAGTTTTCCAGAGTTTTTCCAAAGTAAACGGAAGTCTGGATCGTTCAGGAAATCTGCGCAATGATCCGACTAGACACTGACCTGGTTCTACAGATGTTGATGACGTCTGAATCGCCTAGTTTCTCTCTCTTTCTATCTTTCTTCTCTCTCTGTATCTCTCTCTCTTCTCTCTCTGTTTCTATCTCTCTTCTCTCTCTGTATCTCTCTCTCTTCTCTCTCT
>NC_036846.1:22425038-22430590 GCF_002910315.2 Salvelinus sp. IW2-2015
ACATCGCCCTCACCCTCAATTGCCTGTTTTAAACATACAGTCACAGCGCCACCGTGCGCCATATTCCAACGTCTTGCCTACGCATGTGCTCTCATCCTCTATCTACCATGGACGCACTACCTATGAACCCTCTCCGACTCATAGTCTGTAAACGTGTATGCCGCGGCGGGCGCTCGGGCTTAGCGACCTCCAAGGCAACGAGCCGCTGCCGACTGCTTCCGCCCGCGCACTACTCTGCTTTTTGCCGCTATGTGAGAAACATTCTGGTCGGGTGACAGAGGTGTCCTCTTCCATCTACCCAATTTGCTTCCGAATTTATACTCCGCCCCCTTTCTACTAGTGTATGGACACTACTCGCGCTCCTCTATAGGTCCCTCAGCTTCATCCGGTAGCGAGACCAGTCGTCCTCCTACGCCAATATATCGAAAGCACCTCTCTCTCGGCTCTCTCGCTCTTCTCCCTCTCTCTCTTCTCTCTCTCTCTCTCTCTCTCTCTCTCTCTCTCTCTCTCTCTCTCTCTCTCTCTCTCTCTCTCTGGTTTGTTTTTTTCTCCAGGAAATTCCTGTGTTGTTGCAGGGCTGAGTCCTGTCCAGGCCGATAAACAGGGGATAAATCCATTATCTCTGCTGTTTAGCCGGGGAATCAGACGACTCCCTCCCTTCTAAACAACAGCTGCAGGCAAGGAGTGATCTCAAGATTAGGATGTGTAACGTTCCCCCAGTCTGCCAGACAGTTAGCAGGAAGAACAAGTCTCTAAAGTCTCTAAAAGTCTCTAATGGCACATCTATTCCCCACACTCCTCAAGTGTCGGTGGTTGTGTCCTAAATGATACCTGAGTTTACTCACCATAAGGGAAGTACTTTTGACCTGTGCCATACTGTATGGTGTATGTTCACTATCGGCTTCTGTCAACAGTAGTGCATAATATAGTGCATAGGGGTATGAGTCAGCCACTTGAAGATAGACAAAACAACATTTATCAGAGGTGTTGTTTTGGATGTAACAGCCCTTCCTCTGACCAGCCAGGCAGCTCTATGATCTACAGCTTGATCACACTGCAGATGCGAAAGGAGAGAGTAGGCAAATGTTAGCAGAGGCGTTGTTTTTTACATAACCTGACCACTTCCCCTAGCTGTTTAAGACATAACCCGTCCACTTCCCCTAGCTGTAAACAGTCTTGTGATCAACAGTGTGCTATGACAATAGTATAACCACGCTAAATGTAGCTACTGTTGGCCAGGCTTCTTTATACCTGTCTAAAACAGTTTTAGTGGCCTGTGTGTCGTAGCTTTCCGTCTCAAGTGTTGTCAACTAATGGTATTGAAACTGTGAACTTTGTTCTTTTGGATGAATCTCTTTGTCCTGGACTGTAGCTTTGGCCGGCACCAATTGTTGTCAAGAGCCCTGCAGCACAAAAAACATTTCAGTATGGGTCAATGTGTGATAGCAAATAAATACAGTTTTCTTTTGGATTTTGTTTTTTATTCATAAATAAATGATAAAAAGCATTCATTATTATTTAAATGTTCATTGTTATGTGGAATGTGCAAATCTAGTAACCATCTCACTACATTTGCAGCAACAGCCTACAAAAACTGAAAATTATACAGAAATACACACACATTGAAAAGAAAACATGGTTTTAGACTTGGACATAAAGAACGAACATTTGAATAAATGCAAATCCAGAGGGTATGCATTCCCCTGTAAAAGCGTGCATGTGTGCTCTGTGATTGTTTGTGCGTATTGGACATTCAGTGCCGTTCCTTTAATGCTGTGGTCTTTGTGTCAAAAAAAGAAAAAAAGAAAAGCTTCTAAAGAGGAACATCTAGCATAAACCGGACATCTACTCTGGTCCCTCCTGGTCCTCTCCTGGACATCTACTCTGCTCCCTCCTGGTCCTCTCCTGGACATCTACTCTGCTCCCTCCTAGTCCTCTCCTGGACATCCTGGACATCTACTCTGCTCCCTCCTGGTCCTCTCCTGGACATCTATCTGCTCCTCCTGGTCCTCTCCTGGACATCTACTCTGCTTCCCTCCTAGTCCTCTCCTGGACATCTACTCTGCTCCCTCTGGGTCCTCTCCCGGACATCTACTCTGCTCCCTCCTGGTCCTCTCCTGGAACATTCTACTCTGCTCCCTCCTGGTCCTCTCCTGACATCTACTCTGCTCCCTCCTGGTCCTCTCCTGGACATCTACTCTGCTCCCTCCTGGTCCTCTCCTGGACATCTACTCTGCTCCCTCCTGGTCCTCTCCCGGACATCTACTCTGCTCCCTCCTGGTCCTCTCCTGGACATCTACTCTGCTCCCTCCTGGTCATGACCTCTCCCTGCACCTTGGCTCTGTGTGTGTCAAAGTTCATTTTGAAATGACACATTGTTTATTGTACTGTTCTAACGCTCAACATTAACCTGAGACCCTGACTGAGTTCCCAGAAAACTGGTTGCCTATGTTTCTTATGACCTGTGTGTATTTCCTAAATATGGTGGTGTAGTATACAATCTGTGTCTCTGGACAGCCAAACTGAGAGAGAGACGATGTCATTATGTGCAATGATCCTAGAACCAACTAGCTGACTCTGCAGCGTTCAGCCTAGCACCATGCAGGGGTTGGGGGGGGGGCATTAGGGCATACACACACACACACACACACGTCTGCCGTCACGAACTGCTAGACATCATACACTTAACTACTGCTAAGTTGGTGAATCAGGTTCCACTACGGTACTAATCAAATCAAATCAAGGTGTATAGTTTGTGTCCACAGTTTAGCGGATGTTATGAAATGCTTACGTACATTATTAGTTCCTAACAATGCAGTAAAATGTCGAACAACACACAAATAATAATAAAACATTTTTAAAAAGTAAAAGAAAAGAAAAAGATATCAAGAAAGTCAGGACAATTAACAACCCAAATTGCCCTGTAAAAGTAATCTAGATGCAATCTATACGTACATACACCGGAGGATATACACTAGATATACTGAGAATGATATGAGCAGCAGTACATACTGTATATTAGTCAGTGGTGGAAAAAGTACCCAGTTGTCATATTTGAGTGAAAGTAAAGATACTGTACCTTAATTGAAAATGACTCAAGTTAAAGTGAAAGTCACTCATTAAATTAAAATACTACTAAAAGTCTAAAATTATATGGTTTTAAATATACTTCAGTATCAAAAGTAAATGGAATTTATAAAATATACTAAAGTATCAAAAGTAAAAAATAAAAGTATAAATAATTTCAAATTCCTTATATTAAGCAAACCAGACAGCACCATGTTCTTGTTTTTAAAATGCACAGTTATCCAGGGGCACACTCCAACACTCAGACATCATTTACAAACAAGGCATGTGTGTTTAGTGAGTCAGCCAGATCATAGGCACCAGGGATGACCAGGGATGTTCTCTTGATAAATGCATGAATTGAACACATTTTTATGTCCTGCTAGGCATAAAAAATGTAACGAGTACTTTTGGGTGTCGGGGGAAAATGTATGGAGTAAAAAGTACATTATTTTCTTTAGGAATGTATTAAAGAAAAAGTTAGAAACAGTAAAGTATAGATACCCCAAAAACGACTTTTAAGTAGTACTTTTACCAAGGTACTTCAGTATCAAAATATCACCACTGATATTACTGAGCTATGTCAAGAATCCGGTGTATAAATAAATATGCTGTGTGTATAAAACAGTGTAACTCAATACAAAGTACAGTGGTAGAAATATCAGAATGAACTATGTCGGGAATACAGTATTTAAAATCTCAATGTTAAACGGTTAAACGTCCAGTGGTTCAATGTATTTACGACACTGGACAGCAGCGGTGGCTGTTTGTATGCGTGAGTGTGTGAGTGTATGTGTTTTGTGAGTATGAGGGGTGTGATAGCTTGAGTCAGTGAGTGTGCATCCCCTGGGAGACGGCTAGTGATGGCTGTTCAGGTAATAGAAGCTGTTTAATTTGTTGTTGTTGTTTCGGTGTACATAACTGTGTACCTAGTGTGTAGTCATCAATGTTTATGCTACCACAGACTAAATACTCTTAAGATGCATCCCAAATGGCACCCTATTCCCTACAGGGCTCATAGGGCTCTCTTCAAATGTAGTGCACTACATAGGCAATAGGGTGCAATTAGGGACAGTTTAGATGTCACAATCACACTTCATACATCAAATAGGCCTACCTGTATCTGTAAGTGAACGTGCTGTGTGGTCTGAATGGAAGTACTGTATCAGCTCGATGTTTACTATATGTTTCTTTTCAAGATACTTTGTGCAAGATATTGTCACTGTTTTGGTTGGGCTAACGACCCATGTTCTAATGTCCTGTGGTATTTATGAAATGCTCTGATGACATTTGGAGTAATAAATTATCTATTTGTTGGATGTTACTAGTGTTTTTGTTTATTCTCCAAACATCCACTCGTTCAATAACTGCAAACACAACGTATTTTATAATACCAGTTCATCATCATCATCTTGACTATAAGTATGAAGACTTGGCTGAGCCAGCTCAGCTCATAGAAGATCTCCTGTTCCTGAGGCAGTTTGGTGTACAAGTAAACCCCCTGGACTGGATGCTAGTCTGTCTCAGGGCCTTACCCAAAATCTGTCTCCTTAATGCTGAGCGCCAAGCATCCTTTGTTGTGACTCGGCCCAGGATCGAACTCCCAACCTTCCAATCTCAGAACGGACACTGTAACCACAAGGCCAAAGAGTTGGTATAGTTAAAAATAACTGTCACATTATATTGTGTAACTGATAGCGTGAGTAAAACATTAGGTTTGATGGAAGATTCACTTCCAATTCTCTCTAGAGAAAATCAACCTTGGTGTTTTCAGATTGAATGGATTAGTTCCGCTGTGTTTTTGTTCTGCAGATCAGAAGACAGTAAGAGCCCCAGGAACATTATGTCTACCTGTTACATTGAATGTCATTGGAAATTTGCACACAAATATTGTGTTCTGCCAAATGCAAAACAGTCACTTGCTCGGTGCACGCAAGTCTTTTGAGTGTGGGGAAGGCACAGCGTTAGCATTAGGCTTAGAGTTAGAGTTAGTAGTAGTTTCAACCTCTCTGTCATGGACATGACATGTTTTCCTGATGCCCACTGTTTAATGTCTCACCTGGCACAGGTTCATATCAGTTCACATGTAATGCACTACTTTTGACCAGGGCCCATGGGGCTCCCACTACTTTTGACCAGGGCCCATGGAGCTCCCACTACTTTTGACCAGGGCCCATGGGGCTCCCACTACTTTTGACCAGGGCCCATGGAGCTCCCACTACTTTTGACCAGGGCCCATGGGTCTCCCACTACTTTTGACCAGGGCCCATGGAAGTAGTGGGAGCCCATGGGCCCTGGTCAAAGTAGCATGGGAGCTCCATGGCCCTGGTTCAAAAGTATGGACCCATGGCGCCTGGTCAAAAGTAGTGGGAGCTCCCATGGCCGCGCAATAGGGACCCTGGGCTGTCAAAAAGTAGTGGCGAATCCATGAGGCCCTGGTCAAAAGTAGTGGGAGCCCATGGGCCCTGGTCAAAAGTAGTGGGAGC
>NC_036846.1:22430615-22435429 GCF_002910315.2 Salvelinus sp. IW2-2015
TGGGCCCAGGGCCCGGTCAAAAAGTGGGAGCCCCATGGGGCCCTGGTCAAAAGTAGTGGGAGCTCCATGGCCTGGTCAAAAGTAGGTGGAGCTCCATGGGCCCTGGTCAAAATTGGTCCAGGGCCTTGGCAAAGAGTGGCCATGGGCCCTGTCAAAATATGAGCCCCATGGCCCTGGTCAAAAGTAGTGGGAGCCCCATGGGCCCTGGTAAAAAGTAGTGGCGAGACGCCATGGGCCCTGGTCAAAAGTAGTGGGGAGCCCATGGGCCCTGGTCAAAAAGTAGTGGAGAGCCCATGGGCCCTGGTAAAAAGTAGTGGGAGACCCATGGGCCCTGGTCAAAAGTAGTGGGAGCCCCATGGGCCCTGGTCAAAGTAGTGGGGAGCCCATGCCCTGGTTCAAAAGTAGTGGGAACCCATGGCCCTGGTCAAAAGTAGTGGGAGCTCCCATGGCCCTGCGTCAAAATAGGGATCCCCATGGGCCCTGGTCAAAAAGTAGTGGCTCCATGGCCCTGGTCAAAAGTAGTGGAGCCCCATGGGCCTGGTCAAAAGTAGTGCATTACATGTAACTGATATGACCTGTGCCAGTGAGACATTAAACAGTGGCATCAGGAAAACATGTCATGTCCATGACAGAGAGGTTGAAACTTACTACTAACTCTAACCTAAGCCTAATGCTAACGCTTTGCCTTCCCACACTCAAAAGACTTGCGTGCACCGAGCAAGTGACTGTTTTGCATTTGCAGAACACAACTATTTGTGTGCAAATTTCCAAGACATCAATGTAACAGGTAGACATAATGTTCCTGGGGCTCTTCTGTCTTCTATTGCAGAACAAAAACAAGCGGAACTAATCCCATTCAAGTCTGACAAACACCAAGTGTTTGATTTCTCTAGAGAGAATGTGAAGTGAATCTTCCATACCTAATGTTTTTACTCACGCTATCAGTACACAAATAATGTGACAGTTAATTTTTAACTATAGCCAACTCTTTGGCCTTGTGGTTACAGTTGTCCGTTCTGAATTGAAGTTGGGAGTTCGATCCTGGGCGCGATCACAACAAAGGATGCTTGCGCTCAGCATTAAGGAGACAATTTTGGTGTAGCCCTGAGCAGACTGCATCCAGTCCAGGGGTTTACGTTGTACACCAAACTGCCCTCAGGAACAGGAGATCTTTCTATGAGCTGAAGCTGGCTCAGCCAAGTTTCATACTATATGTCAAGATGATCGATGATGAACTGGTATTATAAATACGTTGTGTTTGCAGTTATGTGAACGATTTGGATGTTTGAGAACTAACAAAAACACTAGTAACATCCAACAAATGAGATAATTATTACTCCAAATGTATCGAGCATTTCAATCTCTCTCGTGGTTCTCTATGGCTGTTTTATGGGTCAGTACATCTAGGTCTTCTGGACCGACAGAATACAGATGTTCATTAAAATGTGATAATTTGGAATCTTGGACAGACGCACTGCCTCGATATTAATAGATTTATTTGGACAATATCCTTCCCTCCATCCCTCCATCTCTTCATCCCTTCATCTCTCCATCCCTCCATCCCTCCATCCGTTCATCCCTCCAGCTCTTCATCCCTACATCCCTCCATCTCGTCTATCCCTCCATCTCTCCATCCCTTCATCTCTCCATCCCTCCATCTCTCCATCCCTCCATCTCTCCATCCCTCCATCTCTCCATCTCTCCATCCCTCCATCTCTCCATCCCTTCATCTTCCCATCTCTCCATTGCCTTAACTCTAGTTACATGCTCTTGGCCCACTTTCCCATACTGAAATAGCTGGTTGCCCCAGTTCAGTCAGACCKCTACATACATACAGTACAAACTGATTTCCCTTTTCTTTCGGGGGGAATTTCTCATTCTACAGTGAGTGACAGGGGCCTTTATCTGTTTGTTTTGCTTCGGTGTTGTTCTGTATGCCCTTTATGTTAATGTGTGTATATACCACACAGAGAAAATGTGCTATGTCTCTTCCATACATTTAATCATCGAAAACAATCTGCTGTATCATGCTATATTTGACTCAAATACCAAAACAGATCACTAACATTCTAAATCAGGGGTCGCGATCAGGCAGCCCGCGGGCCAAAACCGACCTGCAAATGATTTCGTTTGGCCCCCCAAAAGTTTTACATATTTAGGAAATCTGTTCCCAGGTATTCCCACCAAATGCCAAATGCCTCAATGTAATCAAGGCATAAAATTATTTATATTTTCAAGTGCAATCTTATTTTGGGCTTAGTTTTGTTCAATTTGGTGTACAAATGATTATGATTCGTTTCCGGCCCGCTGACTATCCTAAATCTAGTGCCCTACCGCTGTTCTAAATCAACAATTGTATTTCTATATGATAACCCATCCATGGAACATGAGGCTCTGTGCAGTCTGTTACATGATCCTACTGTGGTATAAAATGGTGTTGGTTGTACAGAGAGTTCCCTGACATGTCACTCCAGGTTCTGGGCCACCATTTCCCACCATTACCCCCTGCTCTCTCTCTATGGGGGGGGGACAGCATAGAGAACAACCAAGAGGAATAAATAGAGGGGGAATGAGAGACAGATAAATAAAAAAGGTGAAAGGAGAGAGAAAAACTGGGTGCTGCTTCATCAAACAGAAAATGTCCATCTGTTCAATGAAGATGAAAATGGCCTCATAATACGCCAGCAGAATGGAGGTGATGGTTAGAATGCTAATTAAAGTGTTCTACAGACAATAAATGATCTACCGCTGGTTCTGATGGATATTACACCTTCGTGGACTAGGACATTTAAGTGGCAGCAAAATATGATACATTTTAATGAAATGGAAATAAACTTCCAGATAATGGTTCCGATGGAGAAAAGTTCATCTTCTAACTCTAAAACACACACTCCATCATACATTTTTTAACTTGTCAAATGAATTAGTTTTAAGAAAAACACATTGTTGAATGTTCAGTTTAGAATAGATACTGTGCATTACTGTAATTTCTCTCGTTTCTTAATCTCTCTGTGTTCTAACAACAAGAGATAGGTAGCAGTGAGGCGGAGCCATCAGCACACTCCTAGTCTCAGACTGTTTCCAAATGGCACCCTAATCCTATGTAGTGCACTACTTTTGACCAGAGCCCATTGGCCCTGGTCAAAAGTAGTGGGAGCCCCATGGGCCCTGGTCTAAAAGTAGTGGGAGCTCCATGGGCCCTGGTCAAAAGTAGTGGGAGCTCCATGGGCCCTGGTCAAAAGTAGTGGGAGCCATGGGCTGGTCAAAGTAGTGGGAGCCCCATGGCCCTGGTCAAAAAGTAGTGGGAGACCCATGGGCCCTGGTCAAAAGTAGTGGGAGACCATGGGCCCTGGTCAAAGTAGTGGGCGACCCATGGGCCCTGGTCAAAAGTAGTGGAACCATGGCCTGGTCAAAAGTAGTGGGAGACCATGGGCCTGGTCCAAAAGTAGTGGCGACCCATGGGCCTGGTCAAAAGTAGTGGGAGACCCATGGGCCCTGGTCCAAAAGTGTGGCGACCCATGGCCCTGGTCAAAAGTAGTGGGAGACCATGGGCCCTGGTCAAAAGTAGTGGGAGCCCATGGACCTGGTCAAAAGTAGTGGGAGCTCCATGGGCCCTGGTCAAAAGTAGTGGGAGACCATGGGCCCTGGTCAAAGTATGGGAGCCCTGGCTGGTCAAAGTAGTGCATTACATGTGACTGATATGAACCTGTGCCAGGTGAGACATTAAACAGTGGGCATCAGGAAAAACATGTCATGTCCATGACAGAGAGGTTGAAACTACTACTAACTTATACTCTAAGCCTAATGCTAACGCTGTGCCTTCCCCACACTCAAAAGACTTGCGTGCACCGAGCAAGTGACTGTTTTCATTGGCAGAACACAATATTTTGTGCAAATTCCATGACATTCAATGTAACAGGTAGACATAATGTTCCTGGGGCTCTTACTGTCTTCTGATCTGCAGAACAAAAAACAGCGGACTAATCCATCATCTGAAAACACCAAGGTTGCATCCCAGATGGCATCATATTCCCTACATAGTGCACTACTCTTGACTGGTCCTACGGCCCTGGTTAAAATAAATTGCACACTGAAGAGGTAGGGTGTCATTTGGACGCAACCCAAAATACACATATGACAGAGAGGCTGTTTAATTCCTTAATAACAGATGCTTTCATAACTTCAAATGCAAATGAACGCTAATGCCTTACTGCAGATGTACAAGCCTCTCTCTCTCTCTCACACAACCAACACACAACACACACACACACACACACACCCACACACACACACACACACACACACACACACACACACACACACACACACACACACACACACACACACACACCACACACACACACACACACACAGCACACACACACACACACCAATAGAGTGTTAAATGAACAGTAAATCATGTTAATATTAAACAGCTTGTATCAGACACGTCCAGATAACACATTGTCCTCTAGTGAACATTAGTTATGTTATTCTGAGGACACACACACACACACACACACACAACACACACACACACACACAACACACACACACACACACACACACACACAAACACACACACACACAACAACACAACAGACACAACAACACACAACCACACACACCACACACACACACAACACAATAGATGTGTTAACATGAACAGTAAATAATGTTAATAGTAAACAGCTTGTATCAGACACGTCCAGATAACACATGTCCTCTAGTGAACATTAGTTCTGTTATTCTGAGGACACACACACACACCACACACACACACACACACACACACACACACAACACACAACACA
>NC_036846.1:22436289-22441082 GCF_002910315.2 Salvelinus sp. IW2-2015
CACACACACACACACACACACACACACACACACACACACACACACACACACACACACACAAACACACAACCACTCTGTTAACCACTAAGGCCAGTAATAGAGACAGGTGTGGGATGAGGTTTGGCAAGAATACCTCAGACACTTTCAGAGTTGTTCCTTAATTCAACACAAATAAATATTTGAACCAAATAAATAATATGTGCACCTTATCTTCAACTTGAGAAGTCCCAACTTTGTGGTGAGGTCCTTGGATGAGCCTGTTTGTGTGGGCATGCGTTTGTGCAGTCATAGAGTTCTGTGTGGGCGTCAGTGGAAGGGTGTATGCTGCTCTCAAACTGAACATTCACTTTTAAACTTGATTTGAGCGTTCACTCTGGCAATTTCTTTTGTATGTTACTCACCATGGTCATTCCTCCACCTGGCTACCAGGGACGGGGGGAGCAGAGATCCGACACACACACACACACACACACACACACACACACTTACATACATAAACACACATAAACACACACTCTCACAAACACACACAGGCAAAGACACCCACATACACCCCTCCCCCCACACACACACACATAGAAGAGGCCAGAAGAAAGAGTAACCTTGTACCAGAAACATTACATCCGCAGTAACAACAATAGTCTTTGGACTCCTCACCTCAATGGAAAGGCTGCAAAAGTTCCTAACTGTCTCTCCACTTAGTCCTTTACAGAAGAGAGTCATGAGGGGTGTATTCTGGTATTGTGTAGTGTAAGCGTTGGTGGGCTAACCTTGTAGGAGAAATAAAACACTTCACCTGTAGGAGAGAGTGGCGCAGCGGTCTAAGGCACTGCATCTCAGTGCAAGAGGTGTCACTACAGACCCTGGTTTGATTCCAGGCTGTATCACAACCGGCTGTGATTGGGAGTCCCATAGGGCTGCGCACAATTGGCCCAGCATCGTCCGGGTTAGGGTTTGGCCGGGGTAAGCCGTCATTGTAAATACAAATTTGTTCTTAAATAAATACATTGGGGGAAAAAATCTTTCTGTCAAGAGTGTTTTTTCTTCACCATATGGACACATTATGAATAGATCAGTATACCTTTGATCAGAACTGTTTTTTTAATGAAAATGATCTATTTCGACTCTCAAAAGGATTGGGTGTTTTTACATGGTGCATATTTTATTGCTGGAACTTGCGTATGACTGTATGAGGGAATCAGTATCACGACTCTTTTCAGTATCATGTTTTCAGTATCATGTTTTCAGTATCATGTTTTCAGTATCATGTCTTTTTGTTCTTCAGATTCAGTAACATGATAACTCATAGTTCGTACACGTCATCCCGCTCAAGGATGAACCCTTCCAACATCACCACGTCAACAATGACTTCTTTCTCTCATTCTTGGTTCAATCCCTCAAACACGGATCCTTTCAATATCACCACAATATAACGTTGTTCTCTCTGAAAAGTCTTCTTAAGTCTTCTCTACCCAGTCTGACCCAGAGGTCTAACTAGCAAGAAGTCTTTCACAAACCTAATTAGATTTAAACAGACACTGGTCAGTCAACAATGGGCCGAATAGGGTGGGCATATTGGAAGATATGACAGAGAAAGACAAGGTCCTTCCAGTGACAGGAATATATCATTTCCTGTCTGTACCTTGCATGCTCCAGATACTCTGAAAAGGTTTTTGATAACAATTCACAGCTTAGGTCATATCTGCCTCGACCAGCTCTCACACAGACACATCCCCAAGCTGGTAATTGGACATTTGGCACTGTTTTTCTCTGTTCCTAGCCTGAATACAAAGGAAACTCCAGCACATTAATAACTTCTAGCTAGCCTCTTATATAGGGCTGCATCCCAAATGGCACCTTTTCCCTATGGGCCCTGGTCAGAAGTAGTGTACTAAATAGTGAATAGGGTGCCATTTGGGACGAAGACTAAGTCTAGCTGGTTTAATGTCTTTTTCACTAACTCCCTCAATTAGAGTCTGCTCTGTGAACATAAACAAAGGAGGGTGCCGCCGGCAGACATGTTTGTTGTACCTGGATTAGTCAACCCACTGGGCACAGATGTCACTTCAACATGTAGTTTTGATTTACATTTGGTTAAGTTGGCAACCAACGTGAATTCAACAGAAAATCAACTAAAATATCACCATGTCATTGGCTTTAGGTTTTGACGAAATATTCCTTATGTTGATGACTTTTTGCAAATCCAATCAGTTTTCCACGTTGATTAAACTTCATCACATTGATTTTTGTTGTTGAAATGATGTGGAAGCAACATTGATTCAACCAGTTTTTGCCCAGTGGGAAGGGTCCATTAGGCCTGACTTTTGACCTTTTGTGCTGCTTCCTTCTACTTCCGAACTCTCACTGCCCTGGGAGAAACAATCAAACACACTGGCCATCCCTTACCTTCCATGCCTTGTTAACAGTGTGTCCCATAAACATAAGGTCCCATAAGGCTCTGGTCAAAATGATTGCCATTACGGACGCACCCGGCCTTAATTAGGCGTGTCCCGGATGACTGATCGAAGGAGAAGCATTAGTTGCTGGTGGTCACAATCCAGGACGGTTTGGGAACAACTATTGCAGCCAGGTCACCCGTGATACAAGTCAGTATTCGACGTCCATCCATGTCTGAGGTAGTCGGGAGATTAAGTGAAAACTGGCCTCTAGGGGCAACAGTGAGCATGATTACCTTCAAGTAGGTTTTGGTTTTGCTAGGGCGTTGTGGACAGGCATGGCAGAATGGCATGAGCATCTGCCTCTGATTTCCAGTGATAGAAAGTTGTTTTTGAGATTTTTGCTTTAAGGCTTTCCAAACCTTAATCCTTACCTTAACCATTTGGAGTTAATGCCTAACCCTAATATTTAAGAGTTAATGCCTGAACTTAACCTTAAACACTTCTAAATCTGACGTTAGCAACAACTTCGATATTTGATGTTTGAGAAACATGGATGAACGTCAAATTCTGACGTGAGACTGTGAGAGCTAGTTGAGTATTGACCAAACAGAGGGAAGAAACAAAGGGAGGAACAAAGGGAGGGAACAGAGGGACAAACAGAGGGGAAACAGAGCGGGAACAGAGGGAAGGAACAGAGAGAGGAAACAGAGGTGAAAGAGAGGGAGGAAACAGAGGGAGGGAACAGAGGGAAGGAACAGCGGGGGAACGGAGGGGGAACAGAGTGGGAAACAGAGGGGAAACAGAGGGGGAACAGAGGGAAGGAACAGAGAGAGGAAACAGAGTGGAAGGAGTGTGATGTCATGGTATTATGAGACAATAGCATAGTACGTTTATTGCCTGTTTTCACATAAATGTTTTGGTTCTCAACGTCATTAAAACTCACGCATGGGCCTCCTGAGGGGTGCAGTGGTCTAAGGCACTGCTTCACAGTGCTTGAGGCATCACTACAGATCTGGGTTCGATCCAAAGGCTGTCTCACAGCCGGCCGCGACCGGGAGACTCATGAGGCGGCGCACAATTAGCACAGCGTTGTCTGTGTTGGGGGACTGTTTGGCCGGCCGGGACGTCCTAGTCCCATCACGCTCTAGCGATTCCTTGTGGCGGGCCATGTGCATGCATGCTGACTTGGGTCACCAGTTGTACAGTGTTTCCTCCGACACATTGGTGCGGCTGGCTTCCGGGTTAAGCAAGCAGTGTGTCAAGAAGCAGAGTGTCTTGGCGGGTCGTGTTTCGGAAGACGCATGGCTCTCGATCTTCGCCTCTCCTGAGTCCGTACGGGAGTTTCAGCAATGGGAGAAGACTGTAACTACCATTTGGATATCACAAAATGATTTAAAAAATAATAACATTCACTCATGACAGGACAGGATGTACTAGACAACTCACAAAGAAGAGTACAACCAACATCCACCAGCCACTGTCTTCTAGTAGTTACAGCAGGATGCATGGGAGGCAGATCCTAGGATGCCTGTCCCCAGGTCAGAAAAGGTTCAGTCAAAAGCCATACATCAGGGGTTAACTGTCCCTTATAAAGCTGCCCCTAATGGGGCCTGATGGGGCAGTAGAATGGGGGGCATTAGAATGTCTGTCAGGGGAAGATGGTCTGACTGAGGCAGATTCAAGTTACACCAGGATGGAAGATGAAGATAATGGATCTACCTGTCCTCCTTCATGATCTAGGATTCATGTTTTATGATTCATATTCATGATTCACATACTTTTCAGATTGTCAGGAGTGTGGTAACCTCCACCACAAACACACACATACATGTATTCGTGTACACACACACACACACACACACACACTTTTGATTAGAATTGATGTATCATACTTTAATAACTCTACCTTTGTGCACAGACTTCTCTCCATTTCATTTAAGTTGTAAATTAATGACAAGGACCCCGCTAACAGCAGCTGTAAATGACTATGCTGCAAAACAAAGCTAGGCAAAGCTAGCTCGTAGACTAACAAAGCTAGCTCGTAGACTAAATTACCATTGAACAAGGAACAAGAAGTTGCCTCACGGGAATAACCTTATTAAATCTAGTATAACTAAATGTATTATTATATCTATTGATGTGAACTGTTCAGACTGTGGACTACAGTAGATACAGTAGTAATAGTTCCTCAGCGTGATTAGCTGTCCTCCATAGCAGGATGTTTCTTTTCTTTCTCAGAGCCTTTGGGCAAAAACTAATAATAAGAGAAGTGTGAATTGGGAGATTGAGTTTGTTTCAAAGAGGAAGGTTTCAAACAAATGTTCCACATGCATCAGAATGACTGGAGTTGAATGAACTCCATCTCAGAGGTCAGTGATTGATTAGAATGACTGG
>NC_036846.1:22441107-22467756 GCF_002910315.2 Salvelinus sp. IW2-2015
AGGAATGAACCCATCTCAAGTAGTCAGGATGATTAATGAATGACTGGAAGTGAATGAACTCCATCTCAGAGGTCAGATGGTTGATTAGAATGATGGGTTGAAGATTGAACTCCATCTCAGAGGTCAGTGATTGATAGAATGAACTGGTGTAAATGTAACTCCACCGAGAGGATAAGATGATTAGAAAATGACTGGGTGTTAAATGAACTTTACCAATCTCACACGAGGTCAGTGATTGATTAGAATGACTGGTGTAAATGAACTCCACCGAGAGCAGTGATGTGATTAGAATGACTGGTGTAAATGATCCAATCTCAGAGTCAGTGATGATTAGAATGAATCTAGGTATAGATGGAATATGAACTTCGCGAAGCAGAGCGAGTGAAGGTCAGGTAGGAGTAGGAGGAAGAGATGGTTATGCTAGAGAGATGGAACGGCACACTCTACTAAGGGTCAGTCTTGATAATGGAACAGATGAGTAAGGTACGAGTAGTAATGACAAGCATACTGCTATCTGTGCAGACAAATCTTATAACACCATTATAATAAAACACGGTGGTCTACTCTAGCCACATTTCATTGTAAAACTAATACACTCAAGGCGAGTGACAGGAGACAGAGACGAGGGATGGTATAAATTTTATTTAGGTGGGAAGAAGTACTACTATCGGTGTAGCAGCCTTTACACACCTTATTACACGTCTTACCACATCTCCTTCAATTCTTTTGAGAGATCGAGATGAGACACTCCACCATCGATGCCTGAGCACCGACGAAGGTAGGACTTAAAGGATGAACGAAGTATTTATGCGCTCAACAGAGAGAGACGAGCTCTGTTAACCCATGCCAGCACATTTCTAGAGTTCAGAGGAATGGGCCTTATGATTTCAAGGCACAAAGAGAGACCCCAGACCTTCATGTTTCAGCCACTAGATTAGGGTAGGGACAGTTGTTACTCTAAAAGGTAAGCAACTACATAAGCTACTCAAAGTTCAAGCACAGATTTCGATATGCTCTAAAGGTTATACTGTTTAGCATATCTGCACAGCATGGCCACAACAAGGGTATCACCGAATGGTTAGTGTGTTTATCTTTCACCAGGCGTTACGGCATGAAGCAGATTTCCAATAGGTCTTAAGAGATGATTTTATAGTACTCTCATTTCATTGAATATAGTGAAACGCACACTAGCTTCTGTGTAAGATCCTATAGAGGTGGATCCAGTAGTCTGAGTAAGGGATTTGCCTAGACTGTCCTCAGGACTTAAGCAGAGGAAACTCCATGAGAGGCTTGTCGAGGCAGGAATGGCACTCGCACCGCACTTTAGGACTCTAGCGCTATGCATGTGTTGTGTATGAGTCGAGTTACGCTGTTCCATAAGTTAGGAGAGTAGATGGCTTGAGAACTGTATGGTTAGTGGTCTTCTGTGTATGTGCTGTCATGAGTTAGTGTAGGGTGTGGTGTGTGTGTGTGTGTTATGCTTTGCTGAGGTGTGGGTAGATTGGGAGTGTGTGTCGTCTCTGTGAGTTGCCCTTGCACGAGCATGTGTATGTGCACAAATGTTCGAGGTAGTGTATAATAGTGGGTGTTCTTTCTTCTCCATGTGAATGTAGACCATCGGTTATATTACTATAAAGATGTATCTTACCATATTTCAAAAGAAGTATGGTAGCTGGACGGAGATCACCCTATCAAATTAGTGGAGTAATGGCTGGAGACATATTTGTCTATGATGTCCACAGTAGGCCTCCGTTGCTTACTACAAAGGTGTATAACCGATTGAGCAACACAGCCAATGCAATCTCACATAGAGAGACACCTTGTGACCCAGAGGTTAGTGAGAAGATGGAATGTTTGTTCTATTTCATTTCCAGGGTAGCAAAGACAGGCTTATCTCACAGGTGAGGTTTTTCAAGGCGTGGCAACGTCAGGGAATGTTGTTATCTTCTTTCAGTACAAGACTCGACCAGATTAGAGAGTTGTGTATCCACCCTCAGGTAAGCACAATATGTCCCCCATAACCATGTCCATGTGAGTATTTGGGATTAACACATCAACAATATCACAAGATCCAAAACATAAGAGCAGTCGGCAATGCGGTCGCCACTATAGAGAAAAAGGACTCTGTATTTTTGTTCGTAGAGTCCGCTAATAAGATACTGACAGCACCAACAAACGAGAGGCCATTTTCAGCCCAAGCAGATACACGTCGGTGGGTGAGGGCTCGGGCTACAACGGAGGACACAACAAAGAACCTGCGACAGACAAGCGAGGAACCACGGCCAACGACTCTATCGAAGCACTGTAGTTGCGATAATCGAAAGAGGCTAGGTACCCACTATCCAGCTCTTTTGTGTATTATGCATGACACTTCACAGTACCAGAAAAGCTGGTCGATGAGATCGGGAATGGTGTGCGTCGAGAAGGACTTGCACTGAAACGTAGCACGACAGCACACAACACCAACAAGACAAGGAACTTGTGAGAGCTAACGTGCAAGTGGAGGGACTCTATGATGCAAATAACCGAGCTCGTGGAGTCAGGCTACTGATTGCCTGGCCATTAGTTTGACCCGAGCAGACCCAGTGGGCGCGACTAAGCAACAAGTGTGCGATCACAAACGCTGGAAGGAGATCACCATCTCACTCAAGGCCTGACAGCTAAATAGACCAAGCGTTTGGTTTGGAGTGGTCGTAAAGCTTGCCTCGCAATTAGAAAAGCTCGGTGAGGAACACATGAGGAAAGACACAAAGGAATCGCTGTCTCCATCCTGCGAAACAGAACCACGTCACGTTTCTGCGAACATCAACCATTGTACTCAGGTTCCGTGAGAACGGGGAAACACGAGAAATTGCTGGGGTGTTTGAAGCGGCATTCCACAGGCGAAGCAGACACGCTTCGGTGACTCTTCCGTGTGTCAACAAATGTTTCATGAGGTTGGACAAACCAGTTAAGAAAGTACAATAGGATGGACCGAGACGAGAATAAAGTGGTCTGGGGCTGTTTTTCATAGTTTCGTGGATTAAACGGACCCATACGTCTTATTATACATCACAATGTTGTTCTACGGCCCGGAAGCGATATTAAGATTATCATTCTTAACTCTTATGCCTTACTTAATGAGTCAATACAATACATTTCCTTTAAGGGCAGGGCGATAACTATTTCTATGTGCGTTATCACCAAGGCTTGTTAAGTGCGTAGGCAACAGTGGGGTTGTGAGGTAGTTTACACGCTCTCTTGTCCTCGCTAGTATTGGTGTTCTACCCAAGACAATGCACCACCCAGCTGTTCACACAAAAGGCGATGGATCCTATGGTATTGAGGACAGGTAAACTGGTTTAGATTTACCGGAGATAGCGTGTGGAAGAATACTTGATCTCCGGCTGGTTCATCGCGATTGAGTGCTGCAATGACTCCTCTGGCTTACACCCATCGAACACCTTTGGTGATTAATGTATGAGACCCATGAATGCCGATCTGGGAGCGCGACAGTCCAAGGTTACTAACTCACCATCTACAGTTACCTCGTTCAGGCTTGCTTCACTGGGGAATGCTCTTTTTTTGGTGTGTTTGCGTTGATGTGGAAAGGTAAGTCTACCTTCTATTGAACAGATTTAAAGTGATTAACACAATTTTACTCATCAGCTTGGGCGAAAACTCTCCCCTCAGAGAGAGATGTGGCCCTAGCGGCTCTCGTTATAACAGAGCACAGGGACTAGAAGCGGAAGGATCCCCAAAACTCACAAATGGGACATACAAAGAGTCCACATGCGGAGGTGTTAGCTAAATGAGAAATGGAGTTCGGGGACGCTAGTCTATTGCGGGTGGTCAACATGGAGCATTTCTGTTGTAGGAGGGGATAAGATAGTGATACGCGAAGTATGTGGTGCTTGGTGGAGTGTCCACATGTGCCCCCCTGTGTTAGTGTGTGGGTCGGGCCTGGTGAGTTAGTCTATGTTTGCCTGTCAGCAGAAGAGCTTCACCTACGGCAGATTATGTATAATTTAGGTATTTGAAGCCACATGGCGGACGGCGTGAGAACTCGCGACAATTCAGAGGACCCACAAGAGAACCTGGTCACGATGAGCGTCAAGCGCAGGGCAAGCACGAGAGGCAACTTCCTCAATACATCCTTTCTTCTCACTTGGGCGAGGGGGCGTGACGCGCAGACTTGCGCCGCGTGACCCCTCACCGCCGTGTCGTGCGTCCACTGGACCTGCGAGCGTGCGCGCGCGGTGCGCCATTTGGAAGCAATATATCGGATGACACGGAAGCCGAGGAGAGCGAACCAAGAGCACATCAAGGAGACGGTTTGAGAGAGAGCTCGATGCAAAGAATTCCGCAGAGAGTACAGCAATATGAAGTGCCTGACAGAGCGGAGAAGCACAGTAGCTAGAGCGATTGCGTGGTTCATACAGTTTCACCCAATGTGGCATCATATAGGAGTAGAGCCAATGGCGCTTCAACGCCAGAGGTGTTGGTTCATCCCCATGTGGGGACGTCAGAGAGAAATTAGTAGAACTATTCACAAATTGTAAGATCGACTATCTGGAATAAAGAAGCGTCTGTGCTAAATGACTAAATGTAAATGTAATTAATCAGAAAGACCCGGTGTCACCCTGTACCAGAGGATCCACACCAAGTCAGGTCGACAGCAGCATTCAAGCCGTGAGCGGTCCTGATGCTTACACCACCCCCGCACTTGCCAGAGGCTGAGAGTGAGCATACCCAGTCAGGAAGGGTTGGATGCGCTCCTCTCTCCCGTCACTTGCCCTGAGGTGGCGTGTTCATCAAAGCTCGTGCCAACCTGTACGAGTCCCACGCATACGGATCTCACATGGCATCCGTACCGTCGTCGCACATCGTTCTCTGCCTCATCTGCACTCGCCCGAGATAGCGTGTCATACCCGGAGCCACCGAGGATACCGGACCACGCATGCGGTCCCCAGTGCGCAATTACACCACCGATCCAGTGACAGTATACCTGATGCCTCCTACCTGCAGCACGCCTGAGGTGCAGTGTACTATCACCCCGGTAGCCTCACCTCAGCCTCCCCTAACCCATTCCGTTAAATGCCTGCCCCCTGCACTGGCCATCAGGCCTCCTATGTAGTGCCTCACACGTCCCTCCACCACGAGCCTGACGGGCGAAGAGTTGAGCTGGTTCCTACCGGTCACCACTACACAGAGAACGATGGAGTATCCCGAGACAGATTCTCCCACGACAGAGCTCCACGGAGGAGATATCATTAGCGGAGATGGCAACCAGATACATGCCCAGAGAAGTAGATTATTCATACATCCAGACTCTATACGCTGATCATAGATGGCACAGTACTCGAGAACCTTTGCGCTCACCACACGAACACTTATGCAACCTCATGCGATGCGGAGATCACGCTTGCGCGCCAACTTTCACTTCTTGACAGATTCCTCTTGGCCAGATTTGAATCAACCTCAGGGTCAGCTCCGACATCCCCCCGACGCTCTGAGGCAATTAGGCGGGCGAGCGGGGAGCTAGCTAACACCTTCCAAGCAATCACCACGGTCCCGGTAGACACAATCCTGAGACTTCCCGCCCAGTTATGACACTGTTCCTACAATCGAAATCTCGAGTACTGAGACCTGATAATACAACGTAATGTCATGTGCTTCAGGTTTGGCAAGTTCAAGGAGCAGGGTCAAACACTGAAAACCACCAGAGAGTGCACTAACACATATCTACTATTGAAGACTTATGCACTTGACAATTTCAGGAAGAAGAGAAAGCAAGTCAGAACTAAGACACTCCGTGTCTGTCCGTTTCTCCTGAGACCTTGACTGTAGGCCAAGACACGCGAAGCTTCCACTAAAAACTCAAGGGTCTCAGAAGGCCATAACTCACAGACAAGATCGCTTGTCATCTCAACCTATTGAACAATTTTCGTGCTATGCCTGAAAGCTTGCTTCAATTTTACGGATCTCACACTAAGATGTTAGGTGCACAGTATTTCACTCACGAGGACATCCTCCATGCGGATCGTATTTTTCCATGCACAGAATCTACTTCGAGCTCTCTCTGACGTTGAATATGTACAACACAAGTCATTATCCATTAACTGCGCGATTGGATGTCCAATCACCGCGAACGTTAGGTGACCGAGCACACGAGACCTACCGAGATACACCGATTTTTCTCCTTCCTGAATGGTCGGTCAGCGAGAAAACGTTGTTTCTATAGGTAACCTCCCACGCGAACCCAGGTCGACCGAAAAACATACCCTTGCTGAAGACCAAAAAACGAACAAAAACGTCATAAAATGTTGTCATATTCAGAAGCGGGCTCCAGATATCACAAACATAGGGGGAACTATCATAACTGTTTCGCTGGGAAGCATGCGGACGCTTAAATGGTTCCATTCCTCCTTCTCTGAGAGTTATTCTCTGAGAGAGGCAATTAGCTGTATGATAGCTTCTAATGGGAGGAGGCGGATCGGCAATGAGCGTAGCTTCCACTGGGCGAGACAAGGTGAGGACGCGGTGGTGGGAGAGCTGTGGAAGTGAGAAGGGAGAAAAGAAAGGAAGGGAGGAGGGAGGTTGTGGACCAGGGTGACTGAGTCCGTTAGAAGAGGACTGATTGTTGGAGTGAGTTAAAGCTGCGGAGTGACGGTCATACCATTCCAACATTGAGGTGAAAGAACTGGCGCGAGTGACGAATGGGAGGGAGAACGTGCGCACGAGGCGAACCTGCGGGCGGTCCAGGAGCCTTCAGCAGGGGGTCTCAGTCCAGAGCCTCCTGGCCGACGATCTACGTCTTTGGGTTTCCTCGGAGACAATTCCACTGGTCCGGAGCCTCCGCAACGGATCCACGGTAGCAGACTCTGTTATCCAGAGTTAGAGATGTTGGTTATCTTCAGGTAAGCACAAATGCCTCAGGTGTGAGATGATTTCCACACAATCACAAGATGAAGATAAGGTGGAACTGGAAAATGGACAGGGATTTGTCTGCCCTAAATGCACCACCATCAAGCATCTTAGCAAGAGATCCTCCGGCTGTTAGCTCGGCTACGAGAAAAGGATAACCTGCTTTCTAAGTACACGACCTTGCTGTAACCCAGGCAGACCCAATCTCAGTTTTAAATGCCTCCTATAGAAAAGCTGTCGATGAGTCGGGTGGCGTTGATCTGTCCCAATCCAACAGACAGATGTGAAGCTTTGAGACAGACCTACCAGCCCTGGGAGTCAGCACGGATCCTGGGTTTATACCACCAGCCGGCGGCTGCACAGTGTCATAAATTCCTGGAGGAGATGATCTCCTCATGGCCACAGTATAGAGAGAAAGTGAGTTTTCATAGAGAGAACAAAGGAATTTCTTCCACCTCACAGAACTTGAGGTCTGAACAACATTTATGTTCTGGAGAAGGAATAAAAGATCGGTGAAGAATCCAGCTACGAACTGGTCCGTTTGGTACAATTTTGTGAAACTCATGAGAGACAATACGGCCACATTACCATAACGCTGTTTATACAATTGTCACGCCCTGACCTTAGATATCTCTTTTTCTATATATTTTGGTTAGGTCAGGGTGTGACTAGGGTAGGTAGACTAGTTTTGTATGTCTAGGGGTTTTGTATGTCTATGTTGGCCTGATATGGTTCCCAATCAGAGACAGCTGTTTATCGTTGTCTCTGATTGGGTATCATATTTAGGTAGCCATTTTCCTCGTTTGTGTTGTGGGATCTTGTCTACATTGAGATGCCTGAGTGCACACCTGTAGCTTCACATTTCGTTTGGTTGTTTGGTTGTTTTGTTAGGTGAGTTTCAGTTTATTAAAATTATGTGGAACTTTACTCACGCTGCGCCTTGGTCTCCTCTTTACGACGAGTGTGACAGAAGATCCCACCAAAAATGGACCAAGCAGCGTGTACAGGAGGAGTGGACTTCGGAGGAGATCCTAGAGGGAAAAGGACCCTGGACGCAGGCCGGGGAGTATCGCCGAGCTAAGGAGAAGATAGAGGCAGCGAAAGCGGAACGGCGACAATACGAGGAGATAGCTCAACGGAGCAAGCACGAGAGGCAACCCAATACATTTTTCTGGGGGGGGGGGGGGGGGGCACGTGAGCAGTCGGCGGAGCCGAGGAGCGAACCAGAGCCAGTCAAGGAGTCGGATGAGAAGCTCGATTGCAAGATTCCGGAGAGAGGTGCTAGCAATTGAGAGTGCTGCAGAGCGGGCGTGCTGAGGTGCTGTCATCAGGTCCCGTGTGGCTCAGTTGGTAAGAGCATGGCGCTTGCAACGCCAGGGTTGTGGGTTCATTCCCCACGGGGGACCAGGATGAATATGTATGAACTTTCCAATTTGTAAGTCGCTCTGGATAAGAGCGTCTGCTAAATGACTTAAATGTAAATGTAAATGTAAATCAGCCCGGTGTCACCTGTACCGGTCCCACGCATCAGGTCTCCAGTGCGCATTCATAGCCCAGTGCGTCCTGTGCCTCCTCCCCGCACTTGCCGGGCTGGAGTGAGCATCCAGTCAGGAAGGGTGGTGCCTCCTCCCCGCACTTGCCCTGAGGTGCGTGTCATCAGGTCGGTGCCACCTGTACCGGGTCCCACGCATCGGTCTCCAGTGCGCATCCACTGTCCAGTGCGTCCTGTGCCTCCTCCCTGCACTCGCCCTGAGGTGCGTGTCATCAGCCCGGTGCCACCGGTACGGGTCCCACGCATCGGTTCTCCAGTGCGCATCCACTGTCCAGTGCGTCCTGTGCCTCCTCCCTGCACTCGCCCTGAGGTGCGTGTCATCAGCCCGGTGCCACCGGTACGGGTCCCACGCATCAGGCCTCTAGTGCGCCTCCACAGTCCAGAGCTTCCGGCGACAGTTCCCAGTCCAGAGCTTCCGGCGACAGTTCCCAGTCCAGAGCTTCCGGCGAGAGTTCCCAGTCCAGAGCTTCCGGCGATGTTTCACAGTCCGGAACCTCCAACGACGGGCCACAGTCTGGAACCTCCAACGACGGGCCACGGTCCGGGAACCTCCTGAGACGGTCTACGGTCCGGAACCTCCTGAGACGGTCTACGGTCCGGAACATCCTGAGACGGTCTACTGTCCGGAACCTCCAACGACGGTCTACAGTCCGGAACCTCCTGAGACGGTCTACAGTCCAGAACATCCTGAGACGATCCACAGTCCGGCGCCTCCTGAGACGGTCCCCAGTCTGGAGCCTCCAGCGACGGTCCCCAGTTCGGAGTCTCCTGAGACGGTCCCCAGTCCGGAGCCTCCAGCGACGATCCACAGTCCGGAGCCTCCAGTGGTGGTTCCCAGTTCAGAGCCTCCGGCGATGATCCACAGTCCGGTGCCTCCAGCGACGAAGCCTCCAGCGACGGTCGGCGGTCCAGAGCCTCCAGCGACGGTCGGTCCAGAGCGTCCAGCAACGATCGGCGGTCCAGGCCTCCGGCGACGGTCGGCGGTCCAGAGCCTCCAGCGACGGTCGGCGGTCCAGAGCCTTCAGCAGGGGTTCTCAGTCCAGAGCCTCCTGCGACGATCTACGGTCTGGTTCCTCCGGAGACAATCCACGGTCCGGAGCCTCCGGCAACGATCCACGGTCCGGAGCTTCCAGCGCTGCGTCCAGAACCGGAGCCGTCACCAAGGGTAGATGCCCACCCGGACCCTCCCCTATAGGTTCAGGTTTGCGGACGGGAGTCCGCACCTTTGGGGGGGGTACTGTCACGCCCTTACCTTAGATATCTGTTTTTCTATATATTTTGGTTAGGTCAGGGTGTGACTAGGGTGGGTAAGCTAGTTTTTGTATGTCTAGGGTTTTTGTATGTCTATGTTGGCTTGATATGGTTCACAATCAGAGACAGCTGTTTATCGTTGTCTCTGATTGGGGATCATATTTAGGTAGCAATTTTCCTTGTTTGTGTTGTGGGATCTTGTCTACATTGAGTTGCCTGAGTGCACACCCGTAGCTTCACGTTTCGTTTGGTTGTTTGGGTGTTTTGTTAGGTGAGTTTCAGTTGATTAAAATTATGTGGAACTCTACTCACGCTGCGCCTTGGTCTTCTCTTTACGACGAGCATGACAACAATAGCCTCAGATATGAGGCTTACATCTAATTGTTGTATAAGATGAATGAGGATGATACTGTTTGTGAAATTGTGTAATGTGATTTTGGACTGTTTAATGAAGGAAACTCCAATTCCCTTTGGAGTTTAACTAAATCAGAGGACCGCCCATGAGCACAGTTATGGTCGGCCGTCCTAGGACAGGCCCTTTTCTGCTCTTCCGAATAAAACCCCCACCCGGGTTTTCTATCACCAGACCAGCTTACCTCGATAACGAGAGTGCCAAGGTTTGAGAGGAGACCGAGCTCTTGACGCTAGGGGTCAGATATATATATATATTTTTAAATAACATTCCCAAGGTAAACGGACTATTTCTCAGGTCCAGATCGTAGAATATGCATATAATTTACAGATTAGGGTAGAAAACACTCCAAAGTTTCCAAAACTGTCAAAATATTGTCTGTGAGTATAACAAAACTGATTCTGCAGGCGAAAACCTGAGGAAATCTAACCCGGAAGTGATTTTTCTTTTTTTAAATCTGTGTTTCCTGGCCCGTCTTTCTTCCATTTAAAGGGGTATCAACCAGATTCCTTTTCCAATGGCTTCCTCAGGCTGTGACCAGGCTTTAGACATAGTTTCAGGCTTTTATTTTGAAGAATTAGCGATATTTAGCGTGTCCTCTGATTAGTTCCTGCGCGCGGAGGGGGTAGCTCTCCATTTTCTTTCTTTTATATGAATAGGTTACGGTCCGGTTGAAATATTATCGATTATGTTTGTTAAAAACAACCTGAGGATTGATTATAAAAACATTTGACATGTTTCTATGACATTACGAATAGTTTTGGGAATTTTCGTCAACGGAACGAGGCTGGTAGTTTTCTGAACATAACGCGCAACCCAAATGGCGTTTTTTTGTTATAAAATAATATTTACAAACAAAAAGAACATTATTGTGTAACTGGAGTTCCGTGAGTGCAAACATCCGAAGATTATCAAAGGTAAGCGATTAATTTTATTGGTTTTCTGACTTTCGTGACCATGCTAATTGGGGCTAAACTGTTCTAGCATTGATTGATACACTCACAAAAGCTTGGATTTCTTTCCGCTGTAAAGCATATTTTAAAATCTGACACGATAGGTGGATTAACAACAAAGCTAAGCTGTGTTTTGGTATATTTCCACTTGTGATTGCATGATTATAAATATTTTTAGTAATATTTTGCACCCTGCAATTCAGCGGTTGTTTACAAAAATGGTCCCGCTAAAGGGATCCGTAGCGCAGAGAAGTTAAGGTTTGAGTAGATGGCTGAATCTTTTAACCATACCACGTGGTTAAACTCTTAGACTATCGATACCGACAGAATAAGAACAAGTCTTTGATATTAATTACTAGTCTGCAGCTAGGAATTCGGTATCATTGAACGCGAAGACCGACAACCGCTGAAACATCTATCTATAAAGACATGAATGAATGTCACTCTGAACTATCCATTCTAACCACGACAGAGAGAGAGCGGACAGACTCTCCAACAGAAACAAACTTTTCAACAGAGATCCCGACGACACACTGAGCGTAAATATATATATTGATTGCAATTATTCCCGAATGAGTGAGCATTCATGTGCAAAGGATTAGCATTTCAATTGTTATAATTATCAACTTTGTAGTGTCTCATCTCAGTTGACCCCCACTTCCCTTTTTGTCCACCAAGCCGCGATAACGGTTTATCCCACTAGGGAAACTCCGTTATCATTTCCTTGTAACTATCTACTGTTTGTTTATGCATTTCTGTGAATTACTTAGTTAGTAAATAAATTATTTAAGACAATTGATGTATGGATGACTCATAGTGAAAACTGGGTTCGTGCAGATAACCAACAATTTACGACTTTTGGAATGAGACTAACATGAGGTAAAGAATAATTCATTAATTCGAAGACTAAGTGATCAGATATTCAAATATCTGAAAGTTATATTAGGAAAATTATAACTTTATAATCTGAATATTTTCCTTGGTGCCCCGACTTCCTAGTTAATTACAGTTACATGATTAATCAGTTTAATCGCGTAATAATAATTACAGAGAGTTATTTGATAAATAAGTCTTCAGTATAATGATGCCAAAGACACGACACTGGGCTCACCCATAACCGTGGACATACTCTAGACCTGGTTATTACCAAGGGGCTTTCTATTGACATATCCTCTATTGCTTTATCTGATCACCAATGTGTATTTTCTACTACCTTGTTGCCCATAGCACAGGGGTGAACACATTATTAAGAAACACTATCTTACCTCTGAAGTTCCTACAGATTGTATTGAGTGTATGAACAATACTCCACCACCTATTCTGCCTTCCTCTTGTGATGATTTAGTGGATAACTTTAATAGCAAATTAAGGGCAACCATTGATGCCATACAGTAGCTCCAGTTAAATTGAAAAAGGCCACAACCAAACCGAGAGCCCCCTTGGATGAGTGAGGAAACTAATCAATTAAAGAGAAATTGCAGAAAGGCAGAGCGGAAATTGAGAAAGTCATAGTTGCAGGTCCATTATGATATTCTGAGAGAGCAGCTTGGCATATATAACAAGGCAATTAGAAATGCCAGACGGGCTCAATTTTCTAACTTTAATCAGAACTTTAATTTTCACTATTAATCAGAATAATTAGAGAGTACTGTTCTCAACCATTCATGGCCTGATTAATCCTACCCCCGCAAACCTATGTGAACTTTCTTCCACATCTAAATGTGATGAGTTTGCGGCATATTTCTGAAATAAGATTATTTCCAACATTAGGCTGGGTATCAGTCAAGCAAGACCTGATGACAATTTTGATGGTATGTTCCCTAGGCTACCACGCAAAGGCACAATGAATATATTTTCCCTGGAAACAGACATGCTCAAGAAAAAAATATCCCAACTTATGCCTTTTACCTGCCTTCTCGATCCTATCCACACCACCTTCTTCAAAACAGTTTTTATTTGCATATCTGAAAAAGTGTAAGCTATTGTTAATCACTTCCTGTAAACAGGCACTTTCCCCATTGCATTAAAAACTGCTAATGTCATGTTAGTTTAGAGATGGATTGGACCAAGGTGCAGCGTAGTAGGCATACATTTTACTTTTATTAAAATGACACCGAAAAAACAACAAAATACAAAAACGAATGTAAAGCTACATGCAGTGCAGAAAGAAACAACACACAAACAAGATCCCACACACTAAAGGTGGAAAAAAGGCTGCCTAAGTATGATCCCCAATCAGAGACAACGATAGACAGCTGCCTCTGATTGGGAACCATACCCGGCCAACAAAGAAATAGAAAAACTAGAATGCCCACCCAAATCACACCCCAACCTAACAAAATAGAGAAATAATAACACTCTCTAAGGTCAGGGCGTTTTTTTATTTTACCTTTATTTAACTAGGCAAGTCAGTTACGAACAACAAAAATAACTTTTCTTTTTCTGAAGAAAAGTAATTTAGATTATTCAGCTCTTAAAATTATCGTCCAATCTCCAACCTTCCATTCTTAAGCAAAATTCTAGAGAAATTGATTTTCAAACAGCTAAACTGGTTTTCATGCCCACCGGAGCACAGAGACAGCCTAAGTTAAAGTGGTAAATGATCTTAGAGCCAACACAGATGCCAAACAGCTCTATGTCTTTGTACTCTTAGATTTAATTGCTGCATTTCTTAGCAGTTGATTTTATTCTTCAATCACACAGACCCCAAAGCAAATGAGGGGGAGGAAAATAGGTTTATTCAAATAGGACAAATCATGCTTCGAAGTAAATGGTCATTCTCCCCTGCCCTCAGCGATGCCCTCCAGTGATCCTCTCCCAGTTCTCTCTCCTGTGATTCTCTCCAGTGAACAAAGGGACAGGATGTAGTTTATAACCCAGCCCTAACCTGTGGTTGACCAATTAGAATTCCTTGCAATAAAACTGTATCCTATTTCAGGTTGGACCAATGAGAACTTGCCACACCATAAGTTCAGGACTGACATTCCTAACAGATATTGAACTGAAAACCAACTATTTCCATGGATAATTTCCTATTCCCTATTGTGTAGTAAATATTTCAGCTGTTATTTTCATTGTTTGTATTCGTTCTTTTCTGTGATGCACATTGTGTTGCATTCCACGTCTGAAATGTGCTGTATAAATAAAGCTTGATTTTATTTTATTTGATGTCTCTGACACACTGTTTATGAAATATGGATGGAGAAGATAATGCACTGTCATCTACTGTACCTATCCACCTGGAGGTGTTAAGTATAAGTAGATGTGTGTGTGTGCGTGTGTGTGTGTGCGTGCATGCGTGTGGCTGTGCACGTGTTATCTGTATATGTGTGGGAGAGAATACGAATGGAAATAACATGTGGAAAGTTCCATCTATCCTGGGGTTATAGGGGTGTTATAGGGAAAGAGGATACCTAGTCAGTTGCACAACTGAATGCATTCAACCGAAATGTGTATTTCGCATTTTACCCAACCGCTCTGAATCAGAGAGGTGGGGGGCTGCCTTAATCTACGTCCACGGCTCCCAGAGAGCAGTTGTTGTGGGGATCAACTGCCTTCTTAATAAATCTTCTTCCGGATCGGTGTCCCTTCCACGGGACGGTTGAGCTAACGATTAGCATGAGGTTGTAACTAACAAGAAAATTTCCCAGGACATAGACATATCTGATATTGGCAGAAAGCTTAAATTCTTGTTAATCTAACTGCACTGTCCAATTTACAGTAGCTATTACAGAGAGTGCACAATTTCGAACATAAAAAGTTATTTTAATAAACAAATTAGGCACATTTGGGCAGTCTTGATACAACATTTTGAACAGAAATGGAATGGTTCATTGGATCAGTCGAAAGCTTTGCACATACACTGCTGCCATCCAGTGGCCAAAATCTAAATTGCACCTGGGCTGGAATAATACATTATGGCCTTTCTCTTGCATTTCAAAGATGATGGTACAAAAAAATACAAAAGAACGGTTGTTTTTTTCTTTGTATTATCTTTTACCAGATCTATTGTGTTATATTCTACTACATTCCTTTAACATTTCCATAAACCTCAAAGTGTTTCCTTTCAAATGGTACCAGGAATATGCATATCCTTTCTTCAGGGCCTACGCTACAGGCAGTTAGATTTGGGTATGTCATTTTAGGAGAACATTTAAAAAAAGGGGCTAATCCTTAAGGGCAGAACAGCAGATTTTGGAATGGTCCATCTCTCTCAGGGATTTTGGGGTGCTATTGGTCATTTAGAAAATACAAATGAGAATAACATGTGGAATGGTCCATCTCTCCCAGGGTTATAGGGGTGTTATTGGTCATATAGAGAATACAAATGGTTATAACATGTGGAATGGTCCATCTCTCCCAGGGCCATAGAGGAGTTATTGGTCATAAAAATCAGTATTCCCAAGACATGTGCCATTTAAAATGGAGACCACAGACGTTGTTGACTTGGAGAACCTTCACACTAATCTCCAGTCGACATTAATGCCTGATTTACAAAAAAGTTTAAAAAGTTGAGGAGTTACAGACAGGTTTCTCAAGCCTCTGGGGATTTGCCTGATGTATTGCCAGACAGATTATATGAAAGCAGAGAAATTGTCTTCTTTAGTAGAGAAATTGTCTTCGGTATAGACTGGGATAGTATTTCTATAAACTAGGGCACCAGGGAGGATTTCACTGTAACAACTTGTTACAGCTGTTGATAAGTCATTGCTAATAATCTGCCAATGTTTTTAATGTCATTACATGAAGATATAAGGGGGATCATAGCTATATTCAATACAATTCACAAGTTTTAACCCTTTATCATAGTTGGGGTCTTGACAGATTTGTCAAAAATCATGTGACATAAAACATACATTTTCTGTCGTTATAGTTGTCGTTACATCATATATTAGGTATTAATAACTTAAATTAGACATTTCATTTCTGTACAGCACTTTGAGATATCAGCTGATGTAAGAAGGGCTTTATAAATACATTTGAATTGAATTGAATTTGACATTGAACTTGACCCAGTAAAAAGCCTGGTGATTCTTCATAATATTTGTTGGATGCGCATTTGGTGTCCAGCTGATAAGTTACGCAGTGATATTTTCAGACATCATCATCTGATCCAGGAAGGAATTTCCTGAATAACAGTCGAGGGACAGCTATTGTGAAAGCACATGCAATGCAACAACAGCCCAAGTGCTGGAAAAAAGTGTTGATGAGAAAATGTCCAGAATATTTTGGTGTCTCGTTGATTACGCTGGCGCAGACAGTTGTGCCAGGATCCACACTGGATCTAATATCCCAGCAGCCACGTGTTTGTTTCCCGCCGCTTCAATGCACTACTCGGTTGTGGTAAAACCACGTTATTATGGGATGACAACATCTAATGTTGGCTTCAACTTGGCTTTCCATACAAATCCTTCCATTAAAAAAGGAACCTGGTTTTTGGTCACTTTCTCATTATAAAAACAGCGATGCTGAGATTCAAATGGTGAGATCAATGCTACCAATTTTCATGGTTTAATTATGTGTGTCGCGCCCTGACCTTAGAGAGCCGTTTTATTTCTCTATTTGGTTAGGTCAGGGTGTGATGTGGGGTGGGCATTCTATGTTTTCTATTTCTTTGTTTCTGGCCGAGTGTGGTTCCCAATCAGAGGCAGCTGTCTATCGTTGTCTCTGATTGGGAATCATACTTAAGCAGCCTTTTTCCCACCTAATGTTGTGGATAATTATTCATTTTTTCGTGTGTGTTTGTGTGTGCCACAGTGGCGTCACGTTTGTTTCTGTTTACCTGTTCTTTTTGTGAAGGTTTCACTACGATTAAAAGAGATGTGTAATTACATGCACGCTGCGCCTTGGCTCATCTATCACAGGGACTTTGAAGATAGTGATCGTGACATTGTGCCTGCGTCAGCTACATAGGCTACAGAAACATCCCCATGCATGCATCCAATCTCTTAAATCAGGCAATATCCACATTATTCTCACATATTTTTGAATGTAGTAGGCTGGGTTTCTGTACAGCACTTTGAGATATCAGCTGACGTAAATACATTTGATTTGATTAATAATAATTTGAAAATCAATGCATTGGCAAGGCATAAAAAAACGCAATATTCATTCATCTTTCATGACACTTTTTGCATGCCTTTTGGGGGGTCTAGGCCCTATACAATTATGTACATTATACAATTGTATAACATTGAGGACCTTGACAATTACAATGAAGTGCTTGAAAAATTTCCTGAAAGTCCTTGAATTTGACTTGCCAATGTCTGCATGACATCTGCTTAAAATATATATAGTCCTATGTTGATGTATAGGCGGAGTTAGGGGTCAATGTCCATAATCACTTTTATGTGGAGCTGCATGAAAATCATTTTTATTTAACTTTCAAACCATTTAAAATGTTTACCCCATGTCACGTATTGGCCCCATTATGTACAGAGCGGGAGATTAGTTGACAGTCCAGAGGTTGGTTTAGACACACATACACATACAAACACTGAGAGTGGAGGGAGAGACTCGATGGTTTTGGAATCCTCTACTGTCCACACATAAATCAACACATCTGATTGGGTCGACTCAAACCACCTAATATGTGGGCTAGATGATGTGTGTGTGTACATGTGTATGAGAGAGAGAGCAGCGGCGAGAGAGAGTAACTGTATGTGCCAGGTACAAAAGGTGAGGCTGTCCCCAGGTAGGGATAAAATGACTCCTGAATCACCCCTGAGACCTTGACCTTGCCTGTTTAGAATTTACAGTGACATTGTCTGTTTAGAATTCACAGTGACGTTGCCTGTTTAGAATTCACAGTGACATTGTCTGTTTAGAATTCACAGTGACGTTGCCTGTTTAGAATTCACAGTGACATTGTCTGTTTAGAATTCACAGTGACGTTGCCTGTTCAGAATTTACAGGTTGTCCTGGTTAAATTCCCAATCTGGCCCTCATACCATCACGGTCAGCTAATCATCCCCCTCATCTCCCCTGTAACTATTCCCCAGGTCGTTTCTGTAAATGAGAAGGTGTTCTCAGTCAACTTACCTGGTAAAATAAGGGTTAAATAAAATAAATACTATAAAAAGGGGAGAAGATGTCTGTTGTGGAGACAGAGAGGCAGGGAGGGTGATTCATAAAACACACACCCACACACACACACACAGCTGTGCAGACCCCATGAAACACTCTGACAGAGCATGTGTGTTTAACAGCACTTTGTTCACTGGCCAGTTCCTTGTCGTCTCTACAGCCACAGACCGATTGGACACGCTAGCTGTGTGTATGTTTGTAATGGGATACCCGTTTTACTCCTCCGTCTACACTAACTCAGGAAGAATGGTCTATACCTTAACTCCCGTGTTCAAATCCAACCATTCTCCTGTGGAAATGCTCCATATACTGTATAGATGTAAAATACTGGACATCTGTACAGGTGTGAAATGGCTAGCTAGTTAGCGAGGTGTGCGCTAATAGCGTTTCAATCGGTGACATCACTCGCTCTGGGACCTTGAAGTAGTTGTTTCCCTTGCTCTGCAAGGCCCGCTGCTTTTGTGGAGTGATGGGTAACGATGCTTCGTGGGAGGCAGTTGTCGATGTGTGCAGAGGGTCCCTGGTTCGAGCCCAGGTAGGGGCGAGGAGAGGGATGGAAGCAAAACTGTTACACAGACACTTTTCCGGTTGCTGGTTTCCCAGTTCTCCATGCGCTCACACGGACCAGAGGAAGCAGAATGCATCATACACAACTGGAGGTACCACGGCATGAGACGCATACATTAATGCCTTCCATATACTGACATGGAGGATGGAGCTTAGGAATTGAACTGAGTCAGAAATGGTACACTATATAGGGCTCTGGTCAAAAGTCGTTGCACTATATAGGGAATAGGGTGCTATTTTGGATGCAGCCTGAGTCTTCAGTATAGATAATCAAAACCTTGACTGCTATTTAAGTATTTGACACAATGGCCAGTCTGGGGAAGAGAAGCAGAGGAGAGGACAGAGTTTTAATGAGGAGAGAGTTTTAATTGGAAGCAGGGGATGATTAGGTGGCCAAGGTGATTACTTCTCTCTCTCTCTCTCTCTCTCTCTCTCTCTCTCTCTCTCTCTCTCTCTCTCTCTCTCTCTCTCTCTCTCTCTCTCTCTCTCTCTCTCTCTCTCTCGCTCTCCCCCCCTCAAGGCTGCTGTGATGTGATTGTTTAGTCAGAAAAGATTTATAATAATTTTTCCGATGCCAGCTGAATATACAATAGAGCCAATCAATGTCAGACTCACTGCCTGGCACACCTGAACGCACACCTGAATGCTTCCAATCAATCCCTCACGTCACAACCATCATTATCTTTCACGCGTCTATTAAGTAAATCTGTTGGTTTTGTTGAAGCATTATCATCTGTGCCAAAAATCACAAACTTTTGTGTGTGCTTTGTGGCAAATTCGTAGCATATTATTTAAATCAAGTTTGTTAGAGATTAACAAAAACCTAAAGATACTGTGGCTCTGCAGGACTGGTCAAATCTGTTGCACTATGTTTGAAATAGGGTGCCATTTGTGATGAAACCAGTCTAAACACTGTGTATAAGTTTCCCGTACAGGTAAGTTAACTTTCTGGTGCTGGGTGTTTCTGTCTGTGAGGATGTGATATAATGGTACGTCCTCCTCTCCAGCAGGCTACCCATTAGCTCCTCTGTAGAGGCACGATAAACAATGTGACACTAGCCTCTGTCACCCTGTAGAGGGACGATAAACAATGTGATATCAGGGGACGTTGGCGTAGCTAATGACTCTACCTGTCAATCACAACAGGACAAAACTCCAGGATTCTGGAACTTAGTGAACTTAGAGAAACTCTGAGATGCTCCACAAACTTTCTCACTCCTCTGTTGGCTTGAAAGTCAAACAAAATGTCAACTCTGGCTGAAAATCATAGTCCAGACTCCATGATGTAGCTGGTCTATTTGATAATTATTTGTTTTGATTTTTCAAGCGCTTTGAGATTCTTCCTGTAAAGAAAAGCCCTATGGAAGTAGAATAAATGATTATTACTATTATTGTAGATGTCATATCCATCATCATTTACCCTGCCTGATCCTTCAGAATAGAGTTTATTATCAATGTCTCACTCCAATGGCGATGTGTCCTACATGCATCCTCTATACACACACTATGACCTTCTGGTGTCATTTCAGCAGACATCCAATCACACTTGTCATCTAAATGATAAGAAGACAGGGTTGAATGAATAGAGATGGGATAAATTATGGAGATAGTGGGTCACAGTAACACACACACACACACACGCACACACACCCATACACAATCACACACACACACACACACACCCATACACACACACACACACAGAAGAAGAAATCAATCGGGAGAGTGATGAAATATAATGCACGTACAAACACTCACTAAAGCTGTAATGATCTTCTCCAGTACATAGCGTGATTTAGGGCCTTGGACATACACTGTGGCACACTCTTGACAGCGTAGATGAATAGAGGCACGGCTTCCATTTTGAAAAAAGCCTCTCTGAGGTAATCAGGCAGGTCAAGGCATGTGTAACATACACTTTGGGAATGGAACGCCTTCTTAAGAGACTTCATATGACTCAACCTTTCTTCATAGAAAGGAGGTTTGAACTTATCACACTATATTCCATATGGCACTCTATTCCTTTTAGAGTGCACTACTTTTGACCAGGGTCCATTATTGTGCACTACTTTTGACCAGGGCCCGTTATCATACATTACTTTTGACCAGGGCCCATTATCGTGCACTACCTTTGACTAGGGTATATAATGCACTACTTTTGACTATGGTATATAGTGTATTGCTTTTGACCAGAGCCTAATGTGTCATAGTCGAAAGTAATGCACGATAATGGGCCCTGGTCAAAAGTAGTGCATGATAATGGGACCTCCTCAAAAATAATGCACGATAGGTGCACAACAGGGTAGGTAGCAACACATCTGCCATGCTGATCCTCAACACTGGAACTCCCCAGGGGTGCGTGCTCAGTCCCCTCCTGTACTCCCTGTTCACCCACGACTGCATGGCCAGGCACGACTCCAACACCATCATGAAGTTTGCAAATTACACAACAATGGTAGGCCTGATCACCGACGAGACAGCCTATAGGGAGGAGGTCAGAGACCTGGCCGGGTGGTGCCAGAATAACAACCTATCCCTCAACGTAACCAAGACTAAGGAGATGATTGTGGACTACAGGAAAAAGAGGACCGAGCACGCCCCTATTCTCATCAACGGGGCTGTAGTGGAGCAGGTTGAGAGCTTCAAGTTCCTTGGTGTCCACATCAACAACAAACTAGAATGGTCTAAACACACCAAGACAGTTGTGAAGAGGGCACGACAAAGCCTATTCCCCCTCAGGAAACTAAAAAGATTTGGCATGGGTCCTCAGATCCTCAAAAGGTTCTACAGCTGCAACATCGAGAGCATCCTGACTGGTTGCATCACTGCCTGGTACGGCAACTGCTCGGCCTCTGACCGCAAGGCACTACAGAGGGTAGCGCGTACTGCCCAGTACATCACTGGGGCTAACCTGCCTGCCATCCAGGACCTCTACACCAGGCGGTGTCAGAGGAAGGCTCTAAAAATTGTCAAAGAACCCAGCCACCCCAGTCATAGACTGTTCTCTCTACTACCGCATGGCAAGCGGTACCGGAGTGCCAAGTGTAGGACAAAAAGGCTTCTCAACAGTTTTTACCCTCCCCAACCCCTCTTTTACGCTGCTGCTACTCTGTTTATCATATATGCATAGTCACTTTAACTATACATTCATGTACATACTACCCCAATTGGGCAGACCAATCAGTGCTCCCGCTCATTGGCTAACCGGGCTATCTTCATAGTGTAGTGCTATATAAGGAATAGGGTGCCATTTGGGACACAGACTTTGTGTTACATCTTTGTGTTATTTTTTTTCATTTTTATTTTACCTTTATTTAACTAGATATGTCAGTTAAGAACAAATTCTTATTAAATTCTTAATAAATGATTATCAGTTAAGAACAAATTCAACCCCCCTCCAGGTCTCTGATCACTACTTTGTTTCCTTTCTGTCTCCCTCTCTTCCAACCCTAGCCACTCAGCCCCTACCCAGACGGTCATCACAATCTTAGCTCTTTCGCTCCCACTACTCTCTCCTCTTCTTTCCTATCATCGCTCCGTTCTGCTAAATCCTCCCTCCTGTCTTCTAACTCTCCTCCCTTTCCTATGACTTGCCCTGTCCCCTTACCTCCCGCCCGGCTCGGTCCTTCTCTCCTGCTCCGTGGCTCAGTGACTCATTGCGAGCTTTGAGAACAAGGCTGTGGGTAGCTGAGCCAAAATAGAGGAAAACTAAACTTCTGGAGGACCTATCATCCTTTCATCCCCTTCTCTCTAAATTATCTTCCTCTGTATCTGCTGCTAAAGCCACTTTCTATCCCTCTAAATGTCATGTTTCTGCCTCTAACCCTATGAAACTCTTTTCCACCTTCTCCTCCCTACTTAATCCTCTACCCTCTCCCCTCCCCTCCTCCCCCTTCCTCCTCGCTCTCTGCGGGGTACTTTGTCAACCACTTTGAAAAGAAGGTTAATGACATCCACACCTAATTCACTCAGCCTAATGAGTCCACTGGTCTCACTCACACAGAACTACCCTACACCTTGACCTCTTTTTGACAATCCTGCTACTAGTGAGGTCCGGCCGCCCGAAAACCTGTTCGCTTGACCCCATCCCCTCCTCCAGCTGTGGAGAACTTCTCCCATTCCTCACTTCCCTCATCAAATCATCCCTGACCACTGGCTGTGTCCCTTCTGACATCAACATGGCTAGAGTCACTCCACTTCTCAAAAAAACAACACATCGGCCACTCTGACATCAAAAACTACAGACCAATGCCCCTTCCTTCTTTTATTTTGTGCTGTCTCTAACCAACTCTCTCTCTATCTCTCTTAGAATGATCTTCTTGATCCTAACCAGTCAGTCTTCAAGACGGGTCACTGAACTGAGACTGCTCTTCTCTGTGTCACGGAGGCTCTCCACACTGCCAAAGCCAACTCTCTCTCCTCTGTTCTCATCCTCAAAGATCTGTCCGCTGCTTTTGAATCCATTAACCATGACACCCTCCTCTCCACCCTCTCAGGGCTGGGTGTTTCAGGCTCTGCACACTCTTAGATTGCATCCTACCTGGCAGGCAGCTCCTACCAGGTGACGTGGATAGGATATGTGTCTGCACCACGTACTCACACTACTGGTGTCCCCCAAGGCTCTGTTCAAGGCCCTCTCCTCTTCTCTCTATACACCAAGTCACTCGGCCCATTATCTTCTCACATTATCTTATCTTCTTCTGGTCTCCCCTATCATTGCTATGCGGATGACACTCAACTACTTTTCTCCTTCACCCCCTTCTGACACCCAGGTGGCGACATGCATCTTTGAGTGCCTGGCAGATATCTCAGCTTGGTTGTCAGCCCACCACTTTAAGCTCAACAAGACAGAGCTGCTCTTCCTCCTGGGGAAGGCCTACCCACTACAAGACCTACCCGTCACAGTTGACAACTCCATGGTGTCCCCCTCCCAGAGTGCAAAGAACCTTGGCGTGACCCTGGACAACACCCTGTTCTCTGCAAACATTAGAGCAGTGACTCGCTCCTGCAGGTTCATGCTCTACAACATACAACATCCGTAGAGTATGACCCTGTCCTAATCCAGGCACTTGTCATCTCCTGTCTGGACTACCACAACTCTCTGTTGGCTGGGCTCCC
Organism: Salvelinus sp. IW2-2015; assembly: GCF_002910315.2. NCBI lineage: Eukaryota > Metazoa > Chordata > Actinopteri > Salmoniformes > Salmonidae > Salvelinus > Salvelinus sp. IW2-2015. The sequence goes on from NC_036846.1 coordinate 22,464,953, forward strand.
CGATTGTGCCATGAAACCACTGCAACTTATCCAGAATCCAGAATTCTCCCATGTCACCCAGTTCCTCCGCACACTCCACTGGCTTCCAGTTGAAGCTGACATCCACTACAAGACCATGTTACTTGCCTACGGAACAGCAAGAGGAACTGCCCCTCCCTACCTCCAGGCTATGCTCAAACCCTACACCCCAACCAGAGCACTCCACTCTGCCAACTCTGGAATCTTGGCCCTCCCACCCCTACGGGAGAGCAGCTCCCGCTCAGCCCAGTCCAAGCTCTTCTCTGTCCTTCCTCCCCAATGGTGGAACCAGCTTCCCCATGAAGCTGGAACAGCAGAGTCCCTGCCCATCTTCTGAAAACATCTGAAACCGTACCTCTTCAAAGGGTATCTTAAATAATCCCCCAGCACCCCCACCCCTCACACCCCTCCTCACGCACGCCACCCCTTCTCACGCCCGTTGTCCCACCTAGCTATCTTAAGATGAATGCACTAACTAACTGTAAGTCTCTCTGGATAAGAGCGTCTAGTAAATTACTCAAGTGTAAAATGTAAATGTACCCAACCACTTCTGGAATACAGAACCCTGCTTCACAATATGGCCACTGAAGTACAGAACTAATTTAATGACCATGAGCTTCAACCTCTCAGAAGGACCACATGACCAAACACAAAAACTGCTTTTCAACTCCACATAACTTCATGTCCATACCTCACAAGACAAAGGAACAACACAAGCCTTATTTGAACATGCTTACTAAGAAGCATACATCAAGCCAGGTCTAAATAAGGACACTGAAACGTCTCATACCCGAATAAAGTTTGATACCATCACATACTCAGAGACTGTAAAGTTGAAAGAAGCAAGATATTTACTCAAACGTCCCTAAGCTACTGCCACCATCTAGTGGTAAAATGTAAACATTGCAGGTGCTCCATCTCGTGTCTTCTGTTAGAAATGGAAGAGAAAGCGAGACATTTCATTGGTTCCTTTTATCTGGAACATATATAGTCAACGAACTAAGTAGACCAAACCCAGCTGCTAACGCATTGGTGCCGATGGGAGAACCACCCCTTAAGTGGACAGGAACTGTGACAGTTTTCTTCAGTGGTAAACAGCCTTTATGGGATATCTTAATTTATCCACCATCTTTGGATTGTATGACAGCACCTTTCTATCGTAAGATCTGGAGCCACGTTCACATAAAATACACACACACACACACGAACACAAACACACACGCACTAACACACACACACACACGAACACAAACACACACCACCAAACACCACACACACACACACACACACACACACACACACACACACACACACACACACACACACGACACAAACACACCCACCAACACACACACACACACATGAACACAAACACACACGCACCAACACACACACACACAACACACACACACACACACACACACACACGAACACAAACACACACGCACAACACACAAACACACACAAACACACACACACACGCAACAACACACACACACGCACCAACACAAAACACACACGCACCAACACACACACCACACAAAACACACACACACACCCACCAACACACACCACACACACAACACACACCACACACGCACCAACACACACACACACACACACACACACACACACACAAACACACACACGCACGCACCAACACACACACACACACACACACAAACACACACACGCACCAACACACACACACACACACACACGAACACCAACACACACACACGCACCAACACACACACACACACACAAAACACACACACCACACGCACCAACACACACACACACACAAACACACGCACGCACCACAAACACACACACACACAACACACACACACACACACACACACACACACACACACACACACACACACACACACACACACACACACACACACACATACGAACACACGAACGCACACACACACACCCACACAACACACACGAACACACGTTTGTAGTTGAATTAGCCCATAAGGGGAAGTAGGAATAGTTGAAGTTGTTTGGGTCTCTTCTGCTTTTAACAGTTACTTCCTGACCACAGGAGCCTGCTGAAGGCAGAGCAGTCATAATAATCCAGCTGGCCCTGAACTGTGTGTCACAGCTGTGCAGGTGTCAAACCTGAAACACCTGACTACAGAGAGGAAGAGCACCAGCTTAGACCTCCCAACACTGCCGCACGCAAAAAGACACAGAGAGAGCAGACAGACACACCACACACACACACCACACAAACACACACACACACACACACACACACCACACACACACACACACACACACACACACACACACACACACACACACACACACACACACACACACAACACACACACACACACACACACACACACACACACACACCACACACACACACACACACACACAGGTATGCCATGACACAGTGACAAAGCCATGGTCTCTTTTGTCCTCCCTGTGCCTCAAGAACCAGAAACAATTACTAAAATCAGATAATGAGCCAATTCCCCTGTAATGAGCTTGTTAAGTGAAGAGGCTTTGTTGGCTCAAGAGGTACAGTTCACACAGTTGGTAGGGAGTCAATGGGATGAACTGTGGCTGAACCATAGGGGCAAGGGTCATGAACGGCCATTGCATTTAAACTGAGTATGGATGGAGGAGTGTGAAAGACTGAGATAACCCTTGAAACTGGATTCTGTGTGACATTATACTTATGGTGTTATGGTGCATTGTGGTGCTAGAGCAACTGGTGATTCTCAATAGGCAACGATAGACATCTGCATGACATCATC
>NC_036846.1:22467781-22473451 GCF_002910315.2 Salvelinus sp. IW2-2015
CCAAGCAGTGAAAGTAAATTAATTACGAATTAAGAAAGTAAAAATGCTTAGAAATATGTTACAAGCAATAATGATAAAATAATAAAAACTTATCAGACTAAATCCTTACTTCTGCATCTTCTTGGTATCCTCCTGCATGTCGATACAGGCCATAGTGACATCTTAAACTCCTTGTAGTTCAGGGGCTGAGGGAGACACAGAGGTGTATAGTATGCTTTGTAGATAAACACATAGAGGGCAAACTAAAGCTGGTAGTGGAGACATCGCTGTCTCTGGACAGCTCAGGACGTGTCAGGGTAGAGTAGCACGTCTCTAACTAGAGACATCAAACTAGAAGATCTTACCCTTGCAAAGGGAGTGCACTATACAGTATAGTGAATAGGCTGCCAATTTCAAACCCAGAGAGAGAGTCAGTGTACCTCGTTCCGGAGACGTCGAACTCGCTAGAAAATCTTATCGAGGGCGTGTCCCTTGAGGTTGAACAGGAAGCCAGAGGCCTGGAACTCGGCGGGGCTGATGGTGCGACCTCCTCATGTCCAGCAACTCAAACACCGGCCTGGAGTGACGGAAGATAAAGTTCTTCTCCACGTGGTACTGGAAGAGGTCACCAACACACACACACACACCACACACACACACACACACACACACACACACCACACACACACACCACACACACACACACACACACACACACACACACACACACACACACACACACACACACACACACACGCGCGCGCGACACACACACGCACACACACACGCACACACACACGCACACACACACACACACACACACACACACCACACACACACACACACACACACACACACACACACACACACACACACACACATTCAAGCCAGCAGCACACCACTATGCATCCCACTGCTGGCTGGCCTGTGAAGCTAAGCAGGGTTGGTCCTGGTTTGTCCCGTGATGGGAGACCAGATGCTGCTGGAAGTGGTATAGGATGTACTTTTCTTCTGGTCAATTGTTTTTTATCCCAATACCCCAGGGCAGTGATTGGGGACATTGGTCTTTCTTTTGTAAGGTATTTCGGATTGTACGTTAAACGGGTGTCCTGACTCTCTGTGGTCACTAAAGATCCCATGGTACTTATTGTAAGAGTAGGGGTGTTAACCCTGGTGTCCTGGTTAAATTCCCAATCTGGCCCTCATACCATCATGGTCACCTAATCATCCCCAGCTTACAATTGGCTCATTCATCCCCCCTCCCGTCCCCTTGAACTATTTCCCAGGTTGTTGCTGTAAATGAGAACGTGTTCTCAGTCAACTGACCTGATTAAATCAGGGTTAAATATAAAACATTTAATAATATAACATTTCTATGAATCCTCTGTTTTCTGGTCAACATTGAATCATGGCCGTAAAAAGCCTTTTGTTATATCTGTAAACGTGACTGTAATTGTTTAATGAGATGTGAAAGGGGAATTGGGAAGCAGGTTGTGATAAAGGGGTTTTCATCTCCTTGCCAGATATGAGAAGTTGTTTCCCCATGATTAACAAGATCAACAGACAATGGACTTTAATGACCTTCAGTTTGAGCACACAGTTCTGACACACACGCTCTATTCTCCTGACCACATGGTTCTGTAGTAACCGTTATGACATAATATAGTTCAATGCTGGAAGACAAGACAAATATACACACAACACACACACACACACACACACACACACACACACACACACACACACACACACACACACACACACAGGTATGCCTATGACACAGTGACAAAGCCATGGGTCTCTTTTGTCCTCCCTGTGCCTCAAGAACCAGAAACAATTACTAAAATCAGATAATGAGCCAATGTTCCCCTGTAATGAGCTTGTTAAGTGAAGGAGGCTTTGTTGGCTCAGAGGTACAGTTCACACAGTTGGTAGGGAGGTCAATGGGATGAACTGTGGCTGAACCATAGGGGGCAAGGGTCATGAACGGGCCATTGCATTTAAACTGAGTATGGATGGAGGGAGGTGTGAAAGACTGAGATAACCCTTGAAACTGGGATTCTGTGTGACATTATACTGATGGTGGTTATGGTGCATTGTGGTGCTAGAGCAACTGGTGATTCTCCAATAGGCAACGATAGACATCTGCATGACATCATCGTTGTAGCCGATTTGTCTATGTCTGATGGAAGTGTGGAGGATGTCATGGACATCTGTGTCATGCAGTACACTTCCCTCTGAGCAAGTGGGTGGGTATGAGTGGTCAGAGAGTCTGCACATGAACAAGAGTGGTATCGGAGTGAAAGGTTAGTGAGACTGGGGTTTCTGAGAAGTGAGGGTGTTTCTGTCTGCTCGGAGTCAACCAGAAACATCAGGACTTCCCTCAGGTCACACAGAGTCGGAGGTACAGAGATACACGAGGACTTCCCTCAGGCCACTCAGAGTCAGAGGTACAGAGGAGTTATAGGAGCCCTGGAAGAGACTTGTGGTAGCAATAAACCTCAGAGGATCACTCAACGACAGTCCTAGAGTCTAAAGGGAAATGTTTCGAGGTATAGGAGTAGATTCAGCATAGTACTGTAACCTGGTAGTTCCTTTGGCAGAGGTGGATAACCAGTTTCGATGGCTCATGTTGCTATAGCTGTTGCGTTTCGTCAGACACACACACATATTCACACACTTACCTGCGTGAACTCTGACACACACGCACTCTACAAACACCTCTGCCAGGTAGAGACAAGAAACACTTCCGAAACAAAGCTTTATTTTTTCTCAGCCTTGTAAACAACTTCACTCCTCCTCTATTCTCCTCTTTCTCCCTCTCTCCCTCTCTACCTCTCTCCCTCTCTCCCTCTCTCCATATCTCCATATCTCTCAGTCTGTGAGTCGGGAGGTGTGTGTGTTACCCCTGCATTAGTCGCACCTCTCTCCTGTCTGGGGGTGCTGGTTCTCCTCACCTGTAACCTGGGATCAAAACACATCCAACTATATTTAAAACATATTAATACATTCTTCAAAAAAAGTATTAAATCCAAGCAGTGAAAGTAAATTAATTACGAATTAAGAAAAGTAAAAATGCTTAGAAATATGTTACAAGCAATAATGATAAAATAATAAAAACTTATCAGACTAAATCCTTACTTCTGCATCTTCTTGGTATCCTCCTGCATGTCGATACAGGCCATAGTGAACATCTTAAACTCCTTGTAGTTCAGGTGCTGAGGGAGACACAGAGGTGTATAGTATGCTTTGTAGATAAACACATAGAGGGCAAACTAAAGCTGGGTAGTGGAGACATCGCTGTCTCTGGACAGCTCAGGACGTGTCACGGCTTAGAGTAGCACGTCTCTAACTAGAGACATCAAACTAGAAGATCTTACCCTTGTCAAAGGTAGTGCACTATACAGTATAGTGAATAGGCTGCCATTTCAAACCCAGAGAGAGAGTCAGTGTACCTCGTCTCCGGAGACGTCGAACTCGTAGAAAATCTTATCGAGGGCGTGTCCCTTGAGGTTGAACAGGAAGCCAGAGGCCTGGAACTCGGCGGGGCTGATGTAGAGGGACAGACTTCTGTAGTGGTCAGTCAGTGTCAGGTACAGCTGAGAGGGAAGCACTTCTGTAGTGGTCAGTCAGTGTCAGGTACAGCTGAGAGGGACAGCACTTCTGTAGTGGTCAGTCAGTGTCAGGTACAGCTGAAGAGGGACAGCACTTCTGTGTGTCAGTCAGTGTCAGGTACAGCTGAGAGGGACAGACTTCTGTAGTGGTCAGTCAGTGTCAGGTACAGCTGAGAGGGACAGCACTTCTGTAGTGGTCAGTCAGTGTCAGGTACACGCTGAGAGTCATTCAGTGAGCAGGATGGAAGCTTAAAGAAAGGTGCTCTTTTAAATTATCTGGACTTTGACAGTGCTACTGTCTTCTCTCCCTGCGCAACGCCAAATACTGTCTGATTACTTCAAATTACTGGATGTCCACAACAGGAACACTCTGAATGGTAGATTGTGGATTTATGTCTAAGTATTCCTGAGTTCATTCATGTTCTTAGATTTGTGTGGGTAATGTGGCAAGAGTAACATGACAGAAAAACATTGGTAAAACATTAAAATGTGTGTCTATGTATTCATAGACATCCAGGTAATTTGTGTCCTCATAATGTGTATGGGTGTAACCTGAACAAAAAAATCATGTTGGTTATTACATTTTTTCCCACAAACTTTATTAAAGCAGCAACAGTAGACTAAGTGGCCATTTCTCTTCTTCTTGCAGACATCCAGTTCTATCACTTCATGCACCATGTGACTGACCTGAGAAGAAGGAGATCATGATGACCTTTGACATGCTAGACTGGAACGCCAGCGGAGAGATCGGCTTCGAACAGTTTCTACATGCTGGTCTGCATCCTGCTCTGCAGCGAGGTAGTGTTCCTCTCTCTCTCTCTCCTCTCTGTGTGTGTGGTGTGTGTGTGTGTGTGTGTGTGGTGTGTGTGTGGTGTGTGGTGTGTGTGTGTGTGTGTGTGTGTGTGTTGTGTGTATATTTGTTCTTGTCTTCCAGCATTGAACTATATTATGTCATAACGGTTACTACAGAACCATGTGGTCAGGAGAATAGAGCGTGTGTGTCAGAACTGTGTGCTCAAACTGAAGGTCATTAAAGTCATTGTCTGTTGATCTTGTTAATCATGGGGAAACAACTTCTCATATCTGGCAAGGAGATGAAAACCCCTTTATCACAACCTGCTTCCCAATTCCCCTTTCACATCTCATTAAACAATTACAGTCACGTTTACAGATATACAAAAGGCTTTTTACGGCCATGATTCAATGTTGACCAGAAAACAGAGGATTCATAGAATGTTATATTATTAAATGTTTTATATTAACCCTGATTTAATCAGGTCAGTTGACTGAGAACACGTTCTCATTTACAGCAACAACCTGGGAAAGTGTCAAGGGACGGGAGGGGATGAATGAGCCAATTGTAAGCTGGGGATGTTAGGTGACCATGATGGTATGAGGGCCAGATTGGGAATTTAACCAGGACACCGGGTTAACACCCCTACTCTTACAATAAGTACCATGGGATCTTTAGTGACCACAGAGAGTCAGGACACCCGTTTAACGTACAATCCGAAATACCTTACAAAAGAAAGACCAATGTCCCCAATCACTGCCCTGGGGTATTGGGATAAAAAACAATTGACCAGAAGAAAAGTACATCCTATACACTTCCAGCAGCATCTGGTCTCCCATCACGGGACAAACAGGCCAACCCTGCTTAGCTTCACAGGCCAGCCAGCAGTGGGATGCATAGGTGTGTGCTGCTGGCTTGAATGTGGTGTGTGGTGTGTGTGGTGTGTGTGTGTGTGTGTGTGTGTGTGTTGTGTGTGTGTGTGTGTGTGTGTGTGTGTGTGTGTGTGTGTGTGTGTGTGTGTGTGTGTTGTGTGTGCGTGTGTGTGTGCGTGTGTGTGTGCGTGTGTGTGTGCGCGCGCGCGTGTGTGTGTGGTGTGTGTGGTGTGTGTGTGTGTGTGTGTGTGTGTGTGTGTGTGTGTGTGTGTGTGTGTGTGTGGTGTGTGTGTGTGTGTGTGTGTGTGTGTGTTGTGTGTGTGACCTCTTTCCAGTACCACGTGGAGAAGAACTTTATCTTCCGTCACTCCAGGCCGGTGTTTGAGTTGCTGGACATGGACGGAGGTCGCAC
>NC_036846.1:22473476-22491806 GCF_002910315.2 Salvelinus sp. IW2-2015
AAAGTAACTTTAACTGTAAAGCATCAGCCAGTGTTTATATAACTTAACTGGTAAAGCTATCAGCACTTGTTTAAACTTAACTGTAAAGCTATCAGCCACTTGTTTAAACATTAACTGTAAAGCTATCAGCCACTTGTTTAAACATTAACTGTTAAAGCTATCAGCCACTTGTTTAAACATTAACTGTAAAGCTATCAGCCACTTGTTTAAACATTAACTGTAAAGCTATCAGCCACTTGTTTAACATTAACTTGTAAAGCTATCAGCCACTTGTAAACATTACTGTAAAGCTATCGCCACTTGTTTAAACATTAACTGTAAAGCTATCAGCCACTTGTTTAAACATTAACTGTAAAGCTATCAGCCACTTGGTTAAACATTAACTGTAAAGCTATCAGCCACTTGTTAAACATTAACTGTAAAGCTATCAGCCACTTGTTTAAACATTAACTGAAGCTATCAGCACTTGTTTAAACATTAACTGTAAAGCTATCAGCCACTTGTTTAAACATTAACTGTAAAGCTATCAGCCACTTGTTTTAAACATTTTACAACCGCAATTAAGTTATGTTATCTTTTTAATGTATTTTACCTCAGACAAATATGGTAGTAAGGTTGCTGGCTACTTGTAGCCTCAACCATCCCCTCTCAAAATCAATCTCTTCACTTTGATTACAATTATTATCCTTCTTATCCATAACTTTATACATTTAAACATGGTATGTAATTGTGCAGTAAACACCAGTCATACCAAAATGGTTTCATATAAGCCTATTGCTTTTTTAATGTTATTATTTAGGAATACTCAGAGAATGTAATAATTGAGTTGATGTGACCCTGAAAGGACTGAGAGAATGAAATTATGTAACGAAGGTTCACTTTCTTTGAGATTTGTTTGTCTGTTGTCACAAACGTCTCGTAGCCCGTTACAAAGAGGGAAACAACGTGGAGATAAAATAATTTGGCAAACAGAGTGGGAGGGTCGTCACACTGTGATGATGCACTTTTGCAGTTATGTGAAAGGTAGAACAACAATACAACTAAGAGGTTGTTGTCTACTTTCTCCTCACACATGAGGTAGTTTAGCTAAGTTGGAATTCCCTGACAGTGTGCAGTACAGTTTTAGACCTATGAATGTAGTCAAGTGAATCACTGTCTTTCATGTGTGTAGTGACATAAATGGCAAAGTATATTATGGCAAAGACTGGAAAGTTGTCATATACTGTCAAAATAGTATGTAATGATCATTCAATTAAAACGTACTAAATGAGTGAATTAGTTCTATTCTATCATAGAATGTAGAATCTGTAATAGAACACAAATTCCACGGTGAACCATTGTGATGTCAGTGTCAGGTAGAGCTGAGAGGGACAGCACTTCTGTAGTGGTCAGTCAGTGTCAGGTACAGCTGAGAGGGACAGCACTTCTGTAGTGGTCAGTCGAGTGTCAGGTACAGCTGAGAGGGACAGCACTTCTGTAGTGGTCAGTCAGTGTCAGGTACAGCTGAGAGGGACAGCACTTCTGTAGTGGTCAGTCAGTGTCAGGTACAGCTGAGAGGGACAGCACTTCTTGTAGTGGTCAGTCAGTGGTCAGGTACAGCTGAGAGGACAGCACTTCTGTAGTGGTCAGTCAGTGTCAGGTACAGCTGAGAGGGACAGCACTTCTGTAGTGGTCAGTCAGTGCAGGTACAGCTGAGAGGGACAGCACTTCTGTAGTGGGCAGTCAGTGTCAGGTACAGCTGAGAGGGACAGCACTTCTGTAGTGGTCAGTCAGTGTCAGGTACAGCTGAGAGTCAGTCAGTGAGCCAAGATGAAGCTAAAGAAAGGTGCTCTTTTAAATTATCTGGACTTTGACAGTGTCTACTGTCTTCTCTCCCTGCGCAACGCCAATACTGTCTGATTACTTCAAATTACTGGATGTCCACAACAGGAACACTCTGAATGGTAGATTGTGGATTTATGTCTAAGTATTCCTGAGTTCATTCATGTTCTTAGATTTGTGTGGGTAATGTGGCAAGAGTAACAGACAGAAAAACATTGGTAAACATTAAAATGTGTGTCTATGTATTCATAGACATCCAGGTAATTTGTGTCCTCATAATGTGTATGGGTGTAACCTGACAAAAAAATCATGTTGGTTATTACATTTTTTCCCCAAAACTTTATTAAGCAGCAAACAGTAGACTAAGTGGCCATTTTCTTTCTTGCAGACATCCAGTTCTATCACTTATGCACCATGTGACTGACCTGAAAGAAGGAGATCATGATGACCTTTGACATGCTAGACTGGAACGCCAGCGGAGAGACGGCTTCGAACAGTTTCTACATGCTGGTCTGCATCCTGCTCTGCAGCGAGGTAGTGTTCCTCTCTCTCTCTCTCCTCTCTGTGTGTGTGTGTGTGTGTGTGTGTGTGTGTTGTGGTGTGTGTGTGTGTGGTGTGTGTGTGTGTGTGGTGTGTGTTGTGTGTATATTTGTCTTGTCTTCCAGCATTGAACTATATTATGTCATAACGGTTACTACAGAACCATGTGGTCAGGAGAATAGAGCGTGTGTGTCAGAACTGTGTGCTCAAACTGAAGGTCTTAAAGTCATTGTCTGTTGATCTTGTTAATCATGGGGAAACAACTTCTCATATCTGGCAAGGAGATGAAACCCTTTATCACAACCTGCTTCCCAATTCCCCTTTCACATCTCATTAAACAATTACAGTCACTTTACAGATATAACAAAAGGCTTTTTACGGCCATGATTCAATGGACCAGAAAACAGAGGATTCATAGAATGTTATATTATTAAATGTTTTATATTTAACCCTGATTTAATCAGGTCAGTTGACTGAGAACACGTTCTCATTTACAGCAACAACCTGGGAATAGTTCAAGGGACGGGAGGGGGATGAATGAGCCAATTGTAAGCTGGGGATGATTAGTGGTATGATGGTATGAGGGCCAGATTGGGAATTTAACCAGGACACCAGGGTTAACACCCTACTCTTACAATAAGTACCATGGGATCTTTAGTGACCACAGAGAGTCAGGACACCCGTTTAACGTACAATCCGAAATACCTTACAAAAGAAAGACCAATGTCCCCAATCACTGCCCTGGGGTATTGGGATAAAAAACAATTGACCAGAAGAAAAGTACATCCTATACCACTTCCAGCAGCATCTGGTCTCCCATCACGGGACAAACAGGACCAACCCTGCTTAGCTTCACAGGCCAGCCAGCAGTGGGATGCATAGTGGTGTGCTGCTGGCTTGAATGTGTGTGTGTGTGTGTGTGGTGTGTGTGGTGTGTGTGTGTGTGTGTGGTGTGTGTGTGTGTGTGTGTGTGTGTGTGTGTGTGTGGTTGTTGTGTGTGTGTGTTGTGTGTGTGCGTGTGTGTGTGCGGTGTGTGTGTCGTGTGTGTGTGCGCGCGGTGTGTGTGTGTGTGTGTGTGTGTGTGTGTGTGTGTTGTGTGTGTGTGTGTGTGTGTGTGTGTGTGGTGTGTGTGTGTGTGTGTGGGTGTGTGTGTGTGTGTGTGTGTGTGTGTGTGACCTCTTCCAGTACCACGTGGAGAAGAACTTTATCTCCGTCACTCCAGGCCGGTGTTTGAGTTGCTGGACATGGACGGAGGTCGCACCATCAGCCCCGCCGAGTTCCAGGCCTCTGGCTTCCTGTTCAACCTCAAGGGACACGCCCTCGATAAGATTTTCTACGAGTTCGACGTCTCCGAGACGAGGTACACTGACTCTCTCTCTGGGTTTGAAATGGCAGCCTATTCACTTATACTGTATAGTGCACTACCTTTGACAAGGGTAAGATCTTCTAGTTTGATGTCTCTAGTTAGGAACGTGCTACTCTAAGCCGTGACACTCCTGAGCTGTCCAGAGACAGCGATGTCTCCACTACCCAGCTTTAGTTTCCCTCTATGTGTTTATCTACAAAGCATACTATACACCTCTGTGTCTCCCTCAGCACCTGAACTACAAGGAGTTTAAGATGGCACTATGGCCTGTATCGACATGCAGGAGGTACCAAGAAGATGCAGAAGTAAGGATTTAGTCTGATAAGTTTTTATTATTTTATCATTATTGCTTGTAACATATTTCTAAGCATTTTTATCTTTTCGTAATCGTAATTATTTACGTTCACGGCTTGAGATTATAGCCTTTAAGCTATTTGACACAGCTTTTTATGTCATATTGCTGGATAACTAGCTACGTTTTTAAGAGCTTTTCAATTGGCATCTCTCCCTGTTTTCAATCACAGGTGGGAACTGGATTAGGTGTGAGCAGTGCAGGAGGTGGGCTCATGAGTTGTGCTCTAATTTTACTAGGTGTAGCTTTAGCAGAGCATAAGAGTTGCCACGTCATTGTTACAGTGAATTAGTTAAGTTGTTATGAAATGTTATATTCCAATGTTATTAGTTGTATTCCAATACTATATTCCAATGAAAATAAAATGAATTAAAAACAACTATTGAAAACATTTTGCTCCTGAATGTCATTTTAAAGACTGCTGGGAATTAAAATCTTGCATTCAAATAATATTTAGTGCAATTGTACATAATGGATTGTATGGAAAAGGAAGAACAAAGAAAATGTATGTGCAGGTGAGGTAAAAAGAGGGACTTCACATCAAATCTCCTCATAGTGGGCCAGTTACCCCGGTACTTTTAAAAAATGCCCATTTTCTAAAAACATTTCATGAAATAGCAAAAGAAGTGTAAAATTGTAGCCATTTATATCCCTTTATACTTTATTTGCTGAAGCATGACATACAATCCACATTAAACTTTCTTCTCCAAATGTTGCTTTTTTTGTCAGCAATTAGATATTGTTCTTAGGAGAGCTAGTTAACCCTAGTGCCCTACAGATATGAAGCAATTATGTAGGCAACTAATTAAACCTTTGAAAGAATGCAAGGCATAAAGTCTAGGGATATGTATGCAGCATATGGAAGTGAGAAAGGGAGATAGAACATGCCTGAACAGTCTTCTATTATCATGCCTTGTTTACGAAGGTTAGAAAGTGATTGAGTTCCTCGTTCTGCCCTTCTGTACTTTTCTCAACGGGGGAATTCTATTGGATGTTAAATGTCATTGGCATTGACACATTTAAAAGCCACTGTTTGGACTTCTGTGTTATTCTGAGGATAAGCGGTGGTCAGAAGATGTTTGATTGTTGTCTAAAGGTATGAACAATTTACTTTTAAATTAACTAGTTGGTCTATAAATGTATTATGCAGATCAATTATTAATTTTGTACATCCTATTTTATATTTGTTATGAGCACTTTAATTAAGTAATGAACATGGATAGAAACCTACATTTTATATTTGACATTTATTTGACTAAACAATATTATCTCTCTCTCTTCCCTGGCTCTCTCTTTCCTCCCTCGTAGATGAGGTTAACTTTACTCGGCATCCTGCCTACTTTACTAGGCGTTTTAATACTACACCAGGCCAACAGCCAAAGACCCAAGTTCACTCAGAGCAGCTGGAATCTTCTACCCAACGGTAGGAATCATCATCTCTGACCAGTACATGTACATTACTGTCATCTGTTAGATCGGTACAGTTTGTAACAGTAATGGCAGCCTGTACACTTGTCGGTATGTTGTCAGTTAATTATTAAGACTTTTATGTGTTTCCTGGTATAGTATATTTTGTTTATGTGTTTCCTGGTATAGTACAGTGCCTTCAGAAAGTATTCATACCCCTTGACTTATTCCACATTTTCTTGTGTTACAACCTGAATTCAAAATGGATAAAATATATGTTTTTCTCTCACTCATCTACACACAATACCCCATAATGACGAAGTGAAAAGATGTTTGGAGAAATGTTGGTACATTTATTGCAAATGAAATACAGAAATATATCATTTGCATAAGTATTCATATCCCTGAGTCAATACATGTTAGAGTCATCTTTGGCAGCGATTACAGCTGTGAGTCTTTATGGGTAAGTCTCTAAGAGCTGTGAGTCTTTCTGGGTAAGTCTCTAAGAGCTGTGAGTCTTTCTGGGTAAGTCTCTAAGAGCTTTATACACCTGGATTGTACAATATTTGTACAAGTTGGTTGTTGGTCATTTTTAAGTCTCGCTATAGATTTTCAAGCCGATTCAAGTCAAAACTGTATGTCATCTTGGGAAGCAAATCCAGTGTATTTTGGCCTTGTGTTCTAGGTTATTGTCCTGCTGAAAGGTGAATTTGTCTCCCAGCGTCTGTTGGAAAGCAGAATAAACCAGGTTTTGTTCTATACCTGTTATTTTTACTCCTGAACGTATTTAGGCGTGCCATAACAAAGGGGTTGAAAACGTATTGACTCAAGACATTTCAGCTTTTCAATTTGAATGAATTTGTAAAATGTTTGAAAACAAAATTGCACTTTGACATTATGGGGTATTGTGTGTGTAGGCCAGTGACACAATATATCAGTTTAATCCATTTTAAATTCAGGTTGTAACACAACAAAATGTGGGAAAAGTCCAGGAGTGTGAATACTTTCTGACGGCCCTGTATAAAGATGAGTTAGTTATATGTTGGTTTTGCCAGTCCGGTGTATAGATGGTATAAAGTTAAGGGTATGTTTATGTCAGTATCATAAGGCTATATAAAGTTAAGGGTATGTTTATGTCAGTATCATAAGGTTATATAAAGTTAAGGGTATGTTTATGTCAGTATCATAAGGTTATATAAAAATTTGGATATGTTTATGTCATTTCATCGTAAGGCTATTTAAAGTTGAGGGTATGTTTATGTCAGTATCATAAGGCTATATAAAGTTAAGGGTATGTTTATGTCAGTATCATAAGGTTATATAAAGTTAAGGGTATGTTTATGTCAGTATCATAAGGCTATATAAAGTTGAGGGTATGTTTCTGTTGATGAGCTACAGTCGGAGCCCAAATTATTGGCACCTTTGAAAAAGCTGAGAGAAATTAATGTTTAAAATAAATAATAGAAATAATGATATTGTATATTGTATGCTCAACAAATGGAAAACGTATAATATTTTGTACCAATTAAATAAGTCAGAGAAAGATATTTTGTTTAACAAGTAATATTTTTATCTCTAAAAGATAGGGCTTAGAATTATTGGCATCCCTGTGCCGTTATCCTCGCATGTGATATATTGAAAAGTATTGAAAACAAGGTTGCCAATCATTTGGACCAATCTTTTTGAGAAAGAAAAGCATAGTTGTTAAACAAAATATTGTATTATTGTATTGGTATAAAATAATATAATTTTCTAAAGAATTTGAGCATATAATATAGCTGCGTTTTTTAATAATTTATATTATAGTATTTTTTGATAATCTTTATCAAGGGTGGCAATAATGTTGGACCTGACTGTAGATGTTGTTGTTGATTAAAGTGTGTGTTGTCACCAGTTGTTGTGGTGAACGTAGACGGTTCGCTGGTTCAGCATCCTCTAACCTGCCTGGGTTCCTTCAACCGAGAGGAGGAGGGTTGGAGGAGAGACAATGACTGGGTGTGGCGGAGAGATGGAGAGGAGGATGAGGAGATCATATGGATGATGGGTGAAGAGGAGAAGAAGAAGGGGAATAGCTTCCTTGTCAACCTGGAGGAGAGAACTGGAGGGGGGATCTTTACATGTCACAGCCTGGATAGAACCCTCCTGAAGAAAACTACGGTGCTGGTCAAACACCTGAATGAACAGAAACGCATTCTAGAAGGATCCACCAGAGCAGGTATACAGGATGTCTGTCATCCGAAATCAAGTCAAATATTAGTTTTCATTGATTATCCAATTGTAACATCTTCTGTATATCTATTGTTCATTTGTTTGTTTCTATTCTAAGGCTATATGAAATGTTCTACACGGAACTACCAAGGAGAATTCCACTGCTCCTGGAAATTTACCACTGAACGTGTTGGGACCATTATGTCTGTCAGAGTGGCACGGTACTATCACCACCAACCTTTTCAATGTATTCCTACTACACTCTTAGAACAAAAAGGTGCTAAGTAGAACCATACAGGGTTATTCGGTTTGACCCCCTAGTGGAACCTTTTTGGTGCTTGGTAGAACCCTTTGCATTGGGTTCTACCTAAAACCCTCTATGTAGGGTTCCTCAAATAATCCCCTGTATATGGTTCTACCTAGATCCCTCTATGAAGGGTTCTGCCTAGAACCGTCTATCAAGGGTTCTATCGAGAACCCTTTTATCTTTGGAGGTTTTTTCCTAGAAACCTCTATGAATGGTTCCACCAGCCTTATTAGCCTTTAAAATTGTATTACTACATTACATATATCATAAGATCTTTATTTGACGGCCTAGTTATAGCCTAACACAGTGGTGGTAGGAATCTCCTGGTTTACAGGCCACATCAGGTCTGCAAATCAGATTATGCTGGCTTGCAAAGTGATGTGTAATTCTTATTGGAATCCAAAAAGAGTTAGGATATCCAACAAGTGGAATTGTTAATCACCTGCAACCTGCATTCAGAATGACTGCTAGGGTAAGGAAGATTGAATACTGAGATTACCTCAATCTTCTAAACTGGAACAACCTTCTCAGTAACAGGTGCAATAAATCCAATTACAAACAGATTGGATTAGTTTAGAAAACTGTATGTTATTTATCTTTGTGTAGCATAAAATTAATCAACCAATCAATGTACATGTAGGGGGTGCGTACTGGCAGTAGAGAAGTCAGGCGCAGGAGAGCAAAAACTGATTTACAACGGTGCAGTTAAATAAACAAAACTACCGTAAACAGAACAAATAAATCAATGGGTAAACAAAACCGGTTACACACCAGCATAACGTGCACAAGCACTACAATAAACAATTCCAGACAAGGACATGGGGGGGACAGAGGGTTAAATACACAACATGTAATGATGGAATTGAAACCAGGTGTGTGGGAAGACAAAACAAATGGAAAATGAAAGGTAGATCGACGATGGCTAGAAGACCGGTGAAGTCGACCGCCGAACGCCGCCCAAACAAGGAGAGGGACTGACTTCGGCGGAAGTCGTGACAGTACCCCCTCCTTGATGCGCGGCTCCAGCAGTGCCCCGACACCGGCCTCGGGGACGACCCAGAGGGTGAGGAGCAGGGCGATCCGGACGAAGACGGTGGAACTCCTGCAGCATTGAAGGGTCCAACACGTTCTCGACCGGAACCCAGCACCTCTCCGCCGGACCTTACCCCTCCCACTCCACGAGATATTGAAGGCCCCTCGCCCGACGCCTCGAATCCAGTATGGAGCGAACGGAGTACGCCGGGGCCCCCTCGATGTCCAGAGGGGGCGGAGGAACCTCCCGCACCTCAGACTCCTGAAGCGGACCAGCCACCACCGGCCTGAGGAGAGACACATGGAACGAGGGGTCTGACTCTGATGCCAAGGCGCCAGAACCGGCTGGTACCCCAGTACGCACTGGAAGGGAGAGAGGTTAGTGGAGGAGTGGCGAAGCGAGTTCTGTGCCATCTCGGCCCAGGGCACGAACTCCGCCCACTCCCCCGGCCGGTCCTGGCAATAGGACCGCAGAAACCTGCCCACATCCTGGTTTACTCTCTCCACCTGCCCATTACTCTCGGGGTGAAACCATGAAGTAAGGCTGATCGAGATCCCCAGACGTTCCATGAACGCCTTCCAGACCCTAGACGTGAACTGGGGACCTCGATCAGACACTATATCCTCAGGCACCCCATAGTGCCGGAAGACGTGCGTAAACAAGGCCTCCGCAGTCTGTAGGGCCGTAGGGAGACCGGGCAGAGGGAGGAGAAGACAGGACTTAGAGAACCAATCCATAACGACCAGGATCGCGGTGTTACCCTGTGAGGGGGGAAGATCGGTAAGAAAATCCACCGACAGGTGCGACCAAGGTCGTTGTGGAACGGTTAAGGGGTGTAGCTTCCCTCTGAGCAGGTGCCTAGGAGCCTTACACTGGGAGCAGGAGGAAACCTAAACCCTCACGTCCTTAGCCAAGGTAGGCCACCAGTACCTCCCGCTCAAACAGCGCACTGTCCGACCGATCCCAGGATGACCAGAGGAGGGTGACGTGTGGGCCCAATAGACCAACTGGTCACGAACAGCAGATGGGACGTACAGACGCCCAATGGGACACTGGATGGGAGCGGGCTCTGCACGTAACGCCTGCTCAATGTCCGCGTCCAGCTCCCACACTACCGGCGCCACCAGGCAGGAGGCGGGGAGTATGGGAGTGGGATCCATGGGCCGCTCCTCTGTGTCATACAGCCGGGAGAGTGCGTCTGCCTTCACGTTCTGGGAACCTGGTCTGTAAGAAAGGGTGAATACAAAACAGGTGAAAAACATGACCCACCTTGCCTGGCGAGGGTTAAGTCTCCTCGCCGCCCGGATGTACTCCAGATTGCGGTGGTCAGTCCAGATGAGAAAAGGGTGTCTAGCCCCCTCAAGCCAATGTCTCCACGCCTTAAAGGCCTTTACGTCAGCCAACAGCTCCCGGACCCCCCACGTCAAAGTTTCGCTCCTCCGGGCTGAGCTTCTTCAAGAAGAAGGCACAAGGGCGGAGCTTCGGTGGCATACCCGAAGCACGGCTCCTATCCCAGCCTCGGACGCGTCCACCTCCACTATGAATGCCAATGAGGGATCCGGATGGGCCAGCACGGGAGCCGAGGTAAACAAAGCCCTCAGGTGACTAAAAGCCCTGTCCGCCTCAGCTGACTACTGCAAACGTACCGGGCTCCCCTTCAGCAGTGAGGTAATGGGAGCCGATACCTGACCAAAACCCCGGGTAAACCTCAGGTAGTAGTTGGCAAACCCTAAGAACCGCTGCACCTCCTTTACCGTGGTGGGAGTCGGCCAATTATGCACAGCTGAAATGTGGTCACTCTCCATCTCCACCCGTGAGGTGGAAATGCGAAACCCTAGGAAAGAGACGGACTGCTGGAAGAACAGGCATTTCTCAGCCTTGACATATAGGTCATGCTCCAACAGGCGACCAAGCACCCTGCGCACCAGGGACACATGCTCGGCGCGTGTAGCGGAGTATATCAGAATGTCACCAATATACACCACTACACCCTGCCCGTGCAGGTCCTTGAAAATCTCACCTACAAAGGCTTGGAAGACTGATGGCGCATTCATCAACCCGTACGGCATGACAAGGTACTCATAGTGCCCTGAGGTGGTACTGAAAGCCGTTTTCCACTCGTCTCCCTCCCGGATACGCACCAGGTTGTAAGCGCTCCTGAGATCTAGTTTGGTGAAGAAGCGCGCCCCGTGCATTGACTCAATCGCTGTGGCTATGAGCGGTAGCAGGTAACCGTGATCTGGTTTAGACCCCGATAGTCAATACACGGGCGCAGACCTCCCTCCTTCTTCACAAAAAGAAACTCGAGCAGGCGGGTGAAGTGGAGAACCGAATGTACCCCTGACGCAGGGATTTGGAGACATATGTTTCCATAGCCTCCGTCTCCGCMTGTGAGAGGGGATACACGTGACTCCTGGGAAGTGCAGGGTCTACCAGGAGATTTATCGCACAATCGCCCCGTTGATGGGGTGGTAATTGAGTCGCCGTCTTTTTGGAGAAGGCGTGACCCAAATAGGCATATTCAGGGGGAATGAGCACAGTGGAGACCTGGTCTGGACTTTCCACCGTAGTAGCACCAACGGAAACCCCTAAACACCTCCCCGAGCACTCCTGCGACCAACCCGTGAGAGCCCTCTGTGGCCAAGAAACAGTGGGTCATGACACGCTAACCAGGGTAGGCCTTGCACTACGGGAAACGCAGGAGAGTCAATAAGGAAGAGACTAATTCTCTCCTTGTGACCCCCCTGCGTCACCATGCCCAGAGGAGCGGTGGCCTCCCTAATCAACCCTGACCCTTTATTCAGTCTCATCTGAAAGATGTAAATTCTTGGTTATCTTCACGAACCCTGGCTAACAAGTTGAATCAGCAATACAAAATTTGGTTTAATTATTTATTTACTAAATACCTAAATAATCACACAGAATTACATCTACACAGAATGGATCATACATTGATTACAAATTATGTCTTAAAGGAAAACGTCCCTAGCGGACGGAACAGATATGACGGCTGGTTACACAAAGAAAGGGGGTTGGGGTTTGAATGAAAGAGCGGGAAGACTGAGCAACAAAAAGATTTCGTGTCTCTATCGGGCCGTAGGCAGCTATGCTATTGTAAATACAGTATCTTATGCATTCTAAATAACCGGCCATTTGAAAAGGAAAATGCAATAAATATTTACTCTGAGCTGCGCTTCGGTAGATTGGTCGTAGATAGACGGCCGGGTTGTCCAGCATGGATCTCTTGTCCTCTGAAGAATGTCTAGTGGTGAACTGGAGCGTGGTAGAATGGATACTCTGTCCGTCCTTTCCTAGCCCACATTTACAGCTGCGGTGACTAACGCAACGGCTAGGAGGTATCAATTCTTTAGTGAATAAGAGTTCAAAGTTCATACCATGTTGCCATACTTTAAGCTCATGCTATATTCTGGCTGGTATAGTCGAAATTCATCCTTTCGCCGTGTTGATCATCATTTTCACGTTGAAATCCGATGCTAATTTCGTTAGGTTCTTGTCGTTCAACCAGAGCTCACGTTGAGGTTGGCTTAGTTCTGTTGGTGATCTTGTCCTTTTAAYGTGGGGACCGCCGTCCTCTCGTCCTTGGAACAGAAAGTGGAATTTTCATCAACGGGTTTATATAGTGGTGAAAGAAGGGCGTGTTTCATAGTTTACAACCAATGTCTGTTCACTTGGGCGGGGCCTCTGAGTGAGCAGAGTTTCTCTATGACAAACCGTTCTCTCATTTAAGAAGCTAAAATKACATTTAATCTTTTCAAAAATAGTTTCATATTTAAACATTTAAATTGCACAACAATTCCATTTGAATCTGATAACTAGAATGTGTCGACTTTCCAAGATACAGTTTATGTCATTCTGTCATTAGTAGTAATGTCTCAGACATCAACTGATCTGACATCATATTCTTTAAGTACCAACGCATATTTTCAACTGGTTGGATAACCGAAATATGGTTCTGTTTCCCACCTTTTGATGTTACCAGACTCTCTATGTTTACAAAGGCTTTACAAGAGTCAACTCTAAAAAGTAGAGAGAGAGAAAAGGGGAAAGGTATTTATGGGGGTCATAAACCTCCCCCTACAGGCCAACGTCATGAAGGCTGTATAGGCTATAACATTTGCATATCTTGACTTGACTTCAAATTAAATGTTAGTGAATGGACTACAGCAGTGGCCTGTGTTAGTCTAATTTTAGTCATCCATTTCTTGGCTATTCTATAGTGGCCTGTCTGATGCGGAGAACATCAGCTGTTCTGTGGACGCCAGTGGACAGCAGTGGACATGTTCCTCTTCGTCTGGCCAGAGTGACATCATGTGCTCTGTGAACAGTAGCGGACTGGGGGTGTCCTGTGTGGACAGACAGTATTGTCCCTATGCTGAGGAGACTGACCGGATCACCCTGACCATCTACATGAGGACTAACTACCTGCTGGAGGAATACTCCCAACGTTTCTACTTATCAGAAATTGGTGAGGACACACAACACTTGTACTTATCAGACATAGGTGAGCGTTAGAGAGGGTCCTTGTTGCAGTCATAAGGGCAGACATGTTGCAAGAGGCTGGCAGGATCAGTTGCACAAGTTGTGATTTTAGGCTTCTTAAAGTTGATGATAATGGTCCAGATGTGCACTTCATTATATTTACAAACTAATACAAAACATTATATTTACAAACTTCACAATGTAACTGGTCTCTGAAAAAAAATGCCTTGGAGAGCTGGCAAAGCTGTCTACCCCATAACAAACACTTAGAATGCGGAAACAAAGTGCTCTGAGTTTGTAGCGCAGTAGTGCAGAGACACACTAATAATGGCGTCGTCGTCACCACAGATAGGAATCCTGCCTCTATATACAAATATCTGGCACATATATGTAGGCCTATCAAAAGATTATATGCTGAGATATTGTTGGTTTAAGTGCTTCTGAAATGTAGTTTTATAGTGCAGAGTGCTGGTAGAAGTTATGATAATTCTCTCTCTCTCTCTCTCTCTCTCTCTCTCTCTCTCTCTCTCTCTCTCTCCCTCTCCCTCTCCCTCTCCCTCCCTCCAGTGAAGCCAGACAAGGTATCCATTATGAAGGTGAACAGCAGTACTATAGAGTGGAGGTATCCTGTCTCCTGGAACAGCCCCATCTCCTACTTCCCCCTTTCCTTCCAGGTCAAAGAGATCAAAGGCAGAGAGCGCAAGAACGGGTGCACGTGTGATTCGCCCGGCACAAAGGTGAGGACTACTGTCTACATACTGTACATCCTACTAGGCCTTGTCTCTAAAGCTTGATGAGAGCCATTACACCAAGAGATCCAGACCGTGTACTAACAGTCGCATACTCTTGAACTGATAGACGTGGTCCCTCTGGTCCCTGGTTATATTCATTAGGGCACACTGTAGCAAAACGTTTTGCAACGAAAAGTGAAAAGGAGTGTTTCTTCTTCTTATTTTCTTCCATTTGGTGCTTAATGATTTTAACCACTGTGTTCCCTCAGGTCCACACCACAGAGAGCAGCCAATGGTCAGTAAAGGCCAAGGTGATGGTGTGCGTCAGGGCCCAGGATGCACTATGTGACTCCCCCTGGAGCGACTGGACAGAGTACAGGTCAGTACCACACTCTCTAGTCTACTGTATTCAGGAGAACCTCTCCTCGAGGACCCCCAGTCGTTCCATGTATTTGAACTATTGAAGAGCTAACACACCTGATTCAATCTGTCAACTAACTATCAAGTCCTTGACTACTACTGAATCAGGTGAGCTAGTTCAGTCCTAGAAATAAATTGTGAAACGGCCGGGGGTCCCAAAAGAGAGGGTTTAAAACCCCTGCTCCAGTCTACTGTTTTATCATGCTACATCTACCAGGGTCAGGTTCAATTGGGTTTTTCATTCAGTAGTTTCAGGAAGTGGATCAAAATTCCATTTCAAGAATTGAAAATATGCCATTGTTTATCAGTTCATGACTTTAATTTCTGAGAAGACATTGCAGAACAACACGTTTTTCAATACGATGTGTTCTTTCAGACACAACAACGTGGGAAACAAGAGGGGGAGGCAGGAGAAGAAGAAGAAGAAGTGTGTGTCTCAATAGTAGATCTTTACCCTACTGATGGCCATCAAATATTATCCCATTTGTTCACTCTGTAGAGTTTGTCGGCATTCACTCTCTAAAACATCAACTATGACAAATATGACTTYATTCACTCTCTAAAACATCAACTATGACTTCATTCATTCTCTAAAACATCAACTATGACAAATATGACTTCATTCACTCTAAAACATCAACTATGACAAATATGACTTCATTCATGAGAGTGGAAATGAAGTCATCTTTTGTCATAGTTGATTGTTTTTTAGAGAGTGAATAGAGTCATATTTGTCATAGTTGATGTTTTTAGAGAGTGAATGAAGTCATATTTGTCATAGTTGATGTTTTAGAGAGTGAATGAAGTCATATTTGTCATAGTTGATGTTTTAGAGAGTGAATGAAGTCATATTTGTCATAGTTGATGTTTTTAGAGAGTGAATGAAGTCATATTTGTCATAGTTGATGTTTTAGAGTGAATGAAGTCATATTTGTCATAGTTGATTTTTAGAGAGTGAATGAAGTCATATTTGTCATAGTTGATGTTTTAGAGAGTGAATGAAGTCATTTTGTCATAGTTGATGTTTTAGAGTGAATGAAGTCATATTTGTCATAGTTGATGTTTTAGAGAGTGAATGAAGTCATATTTGTCATAGTTGATGCTTTTCGAGAGTGAATGAAGTCATATTTGTCATAGTTGATGTTTTAGTAAGAGTGAATGAAGTCATATTTGTCATAGTTGATGTTTTAGAGAGTGAATGAAGTCATATTTGTCATAGTTGATGTTGGTAGAGATGAATGAAGTCATATTTGTCATAGTTGATGTTTTAGAGATGAATGAATCTCATATTTGTCATAATTGACGTTTAGAGAGTGAATGAAGTCATATTTGTCATAGTTGATGTTTTAGAGAGTGAATGAAGTCATATTTGTCATAGTTGATGTTTAGAGAGTGAATGAAGTCATATTTGTCATATTGATGTTTTAGAGAGTGAATGAAGTCATATTTGTCATAGTTGATCGTTTAGGAATGAATGAAGTCATATTTGTCATAGTTGATGTTTTAGAGATGGAATGAAGTCATATTTGTCATAGTTGATGTTTTAGAGTGAATGAAGTTCATATTTGTCATAGTTTGTTTTAGAGTGAATGAGTCATTTTGTCATAGTTGATGTTTTAGAGTGATGAAGTCATATTTGTCATAGTTGATGTTTTTAGAGTGAATGAAGTCATATTTGTCATAGTTTGATGTTTTAGAGAGTGAATGAAGTCATATTTGTCATAGTTGAGTTTTTAGAGTGAATAAGTCATATTTTGTCATAGTTGATGTTTTAGAGAGTGAATGAAGTCATATTTTTGTCATAGTTGATGTTTTAGAGAGTGAAATGAGTCATATGTTTGATGTTTTAGAGATGAATGAAGTCATATTTGTCATAGTTATGTTTTAGAGTGAATGAAGTCATATTTGTCATAGTTGATGTTTTAGAGAATGAAGTCATATTTGTCATAGTTGATGTTTTAGATGAATGAAGTCATATTTGTCATAGTTGATGTTTTAGAGTGAATGAAGTCATATTTGTCATAGTTGATGTTTTAGAGTGAATGAGTATATTTGTCATGTTTAGAGTGAATGAATCATATTTGTCATAGTTGATGTTTTAGAGATGAATGAAGTCATATTTGTCATAGTTGATGTTTTAGAGTGAATGAAGTCATATTTGTCAATAGTTGATGTTTAGAGAGTGAATGAAGTCATATTTGTCATAGTTGATGTTTTAGAGTGAATGAAGTCATATTTGTCATAGTGGATGTTTTAGAGTGAATGAAGTCATATTTGTCATAGTTGATGTTTTAGAGTGAATGAAGTCATATTTGTCATATAGTTGATGTTTTAGAGTGAATGAAGTTCATATTTGTCATAGTTGATGTTTAGAGTGAATGAAGTCATATTTGTCATAGTTGATGTTTTAGAGTGAATGAAGTCATATTTGTCATAGTTGATGTTTTAGAGAGTGAATGAGTCATATTTGTCAAGTTGATGTTTTAGAGAGTGAATGAAGTCATATTTGTCATAGTTGATGTTTTAGAGAGTGAATGAAGTCATATTTGTCATAGTGATGTTTTAGAGGTGAATAGTCATATTTGTCATAGTTGATGTTTTAGAGTGATGAAGTCATAATTTGTCCATAGTTGATGTTTTAGAGTGAATGAAGTCATATTTGTCATATTTGATGTTTTAGAGATGAATGAAGTCATATTTTGTCATAGTTGATGTTTAGAGTGATTGAAGTCATATTGTCATAGTTGATGTTTTTAGAGTGAATGAGTCATATTTGTCATAGTTGATGTTTAGAGTGAATGAAGTCATATTGTCAAAAAAAAAATAGTTGTGTTTTTAGAGTGCAATGAAGTCATATTTGTCATAGTTGATGTTTAGAGAATGATGAAGTCATATTTCGTCATAGTTGGTTTTAAGAGTGAATGAAGTCCATTTATTTAGTCATAGTGTATGTTTAGAGGTGAATGAAGTCATATTTGTCATGTGTTGATGTTTTAGAGTGAATGAAGTCAATATTTGTCTCATAGTTGAATGTTTTAGAGAGCATAAGTCATATTTGTCATAGTTTTGATGAATGTTTTATGTAATAGTGATATAGAGATGATGAAGTATTTGTCATAGTTTGATGTTTTAGGTGAATGAAGTACATATTTGTATAGTTGAATGTTTTAGGAATGAATGAAGTATAATTTGTCATAGTTGATGTTTTAGAAGTGAATGAAGTCATAATCTTGTATAGTTGAATGTTTTAGAGAATGATGAAGTATTATTTGTACATAGTTTGATGTTTTAGATGAATGAAGTCATATTTGTCCATAGTGATGTTTTAGAAATGAATGAGTCAATAATTTGTCATAGTTGAAATGTTTTAGAGATGAATGAAGTCATATCTTGTCATAGTTGATGGTTTTTTGTTAGTTGAAGCGGTAGTCAAGAGTATCTTGCAGATAGGTTGAATTGTTGAGAATGAAGAAGTCCATCAATTTGCTCATAAGTTGAGTGTTTAAGAAGTGAATGAAGTCATATTATGTCATGGTTGATGTTTTAGAGACATGAATGAAGTCATGTCATAGTTGATGTTTTAGAGATGAATGAAGTCATATTTGTCATAGTTGAATGTTTTAGAGAATGAATGAGTCATATTTA
>NC_036846.1:22497006-22520268 GCF_002910315.2 Salvelinus sp. IW2-2015
TCATAGTTGATGTTTTTAGAGAATGAAATGAAGTCATAATTTGTCATAGTTGATGTTTTAGAGATGAAGAATGCATTTGTCGATAGTTGATGTTTTAGAGAGGAATGAAGTCATATTTGTCATAGTTGAGTGTTAGAGTGAATGAAGTCATATTTGTCATAGGTTGATGTTTTAGGTGAATGAAGTCATATTTGTCATAGTTGATTGTTTTGAGTGATATGAAGTCATATTTGTCATAGTGATGTTGTAGAGAACTCTAAAACATCAACTATGACAAATATGACTTCATTCACTCTCTAAAACATCAACTATGACAAAGGTGACTTTGTTGCCAAGACCAGAGATTGTATTTCTGAACTCATTAACTCACACAATCTTTACTTTTACATTCTTTTACACGTTATGACATTTATTTATTGATATTTATGTTATCATTATTATTAATTTATTGTTGTTGCTTTTTATCTGAACGAGTGTGACATGACATGCACTAACATAAACTGAACTGATGTGTTTGTGACTTTAATACTCTGAATCTGAATAAACATACCAAGCTGGTCTTACAGGAAGTCTGTGTGAGTTCTTTCCACTACTCTGTGCTCACAGTCATTCATGAAGTTCAGGATGTGAAAAAATAACAACATGAAATCAAGCATAGTTAGAAAGGAAGTAATCTATGACTGATCTCATTGTTAAATACAACATAAAAACCTACGTTAATACATTTCCTTTGACTCTGACAAACTACAACAGGTTGTCCTGGAAACAGGTGGGATGGCTTAGACCAATGGTGTGACAGCTGAGAGTTCTAGAACGCAGTGACTGTTGCTTTTCACTCGATTTATCCAACATGAGGTTTTGGGGTTGCTGGGTGGGATGGGAGTTACTTTGCAACACTGTGCATGAGGTGCTCTGACTCCCACACAACTAGAAAGCAGTTTGGAATTGGTATGGTTTTGAGTTCTTTTTGTTTCCATACATGTACTAGTTGAGTATGTATTGAATGCACAGTTGCAAATGTCATTCTTACATAGTGCCTAGAGAGTTGTGTATCCTGTCCTGTGTGATATACAAGCATTGTGCCATTTGTAAAGACTGTTGTTAATAGTGGAAACACCTAGCTGTACAACAAATAACAGAACATCCGTATGGCTTTGATGTCGATATTCACATTTCCTTTTCACATGTCAGTCAGGATGGGCTGGTCATTTTTTTGCCCAGTGGGCCTACCTAACTTGGGTTTTTTGCACAAAAGTATGATTATTTGGCTAACGGGCTTAGAGGAAAAATATGTGCCGGTGTGTTAGAAATGCCAGGGATGATTTATGATCCCAGTCCGCCCCTGTATTACTAATGGCTAGTATTACACATGGCTAGTATTACTAATGGCTAGTATTACTCATGGCTAGTATTACTCATGGCTAGTATTACTCATGGCTAGTAATTCATATTGATTGGAGTAAATTACTCATGGACAGTATTATCGCTCTGTAGTTGTCATTGGCGCTAAGATTATTCTCTCATGTGTCTAGTTATTACGCAGGCTTGTATTACGTAACATTAAGGGCTTGTAATTCTCATGTCTAGTATGTAGATTGCTTAGTATTACTCAATGGCTAGTATTACTCATGGCTAGTATTACTATGTTGGCTGTAGTTATTATCATGACTAGTATTTCATAGGCTAGTATTATGCAATGAGGCTAGTTATTGACTCATGGCTAGTATTACTCATGGCTAGTATTCTACATTGTGTCTAGTTATTACTCACTGATTAAGTATATATCATGGCTAGTATTACTGAGCATTGCTAGGATGGCGGATTGAAGCTCGGGCCAATGTCCGGTGAGAGATATTCTGGCCAAATGTATTACTCGGGGGCTCCCGGGCGATTGGGGCTAACTCTACTCTGGGAGTATGATTACACGGCGTGCATATTTTCTCATTGTTCTTTGATTTAAAAAATACTATTAACATTGAAATTAATATTTTCAGCCTGGCTAAAATGCTTTGGTGCTACTTAGCTAGCTAGCTTGATCAGCCTGGTCAATTACGTGCTTGGTGGACATCTTAGCTAGCTAACGTCAGCCTGGCTAAAATAGGCTTTGGTGCTAACTTAGCTAGATACTAATGTCCTGACTAGAACATAGCCTTTTAGGTTGCTAGCTTAGCTTAGCTAACATCAGCTGCACTAAATGAATAGCTTTGTTGCAACTTTAGTCAGCTAACATCAGGCCTGGCTAATATATCTTGGTGCTACTTAGCTAGCTAGCTAACAGTAGGCCAGGCTAAATGCTTTGGGTGGCTGAACTTAGCCAGCTAACATCAGCCTGGCTAAAATAGCTTTGGTGCTAACTTAGCTAGCCAGTGTAACAGTTGTTAAAGTACTGTGTGAATTTCACCAGGTTCATATATTAATATGTCATGTTGATTTGTTATTATGCATGCCTGCATCCTGGGAGTAGGGGAGTGTGTACTTACATTTTGCCCTGCGTGCTCGTGCTCAAATCATTTTGATGCACTATGAGAGGTAGTTTGATTCTTTCAAGCACAAAGTCATACACACAGTGTTTTGTTCATGAATAATGTTGTATATTTAGAGGTTACTCATAAGTGGATGGTATTGTTAAGATGCACTTCTAATTGTACTTTGTAGGATGATATCAACATTCTGAATTCAACATGTGGTTAATAGCTAGCTAAGGTATTAGCAGACTATTGTAAGTGTGAACGATGGCTCCTCGAATGATCCCAGTCCCTTGTATTGTGCATCTGTTGTAGAAAGAGGCGACGATTCACAGAACATATGTGCTCTACAAATGTTTGATTTTCTTTTGGATGCAGGTATGTGGTTTTATCCATGTAAAATATATGTGTTGATGCATAATAAGGAGAGGCTGTACTAATTTTTGTATTCGAAAATCATTTTGATGCACTATGAGAGAAAGAGGCAACGATTCGCAGAACGTATGTGCTCTACAAATGTTTTCTTTTCTTTTGGATGCAGATGCAGGATGCAGAGAGTGAATTCTGCTTAATTAAAACTACCTGATCTCCAAAGTCCACGTCTATAGTCTCAATCAACCACACACAACGCAGAGTTACAGAGGTGCAGTACAGCACCGGTTACACTAGCTAACGTCAGCCTGACTGAAATAGCTTTGGTGCTAACTTAGCTAGCTAACATCAGCCCGACTAAAATAGCTTTGGTGCTAACAATTTTATTTTATTTTATTTTTTTTACAAAATATGAAATGCTGAAAAAAATACATTGTTATGGCAAGCCTAAATAACTTCAGGAGTAGAAATGTGCTTAATTAACAAGTCATATAATACTAATACGTTACATGGACTCACTCTATGTGAAATAATAGGGTTTAATATGGTTGTTCAATTATTACGTAATCTCTGACACTACTTGTCCCGTGACACTTATGGGGGGTCGTACAGCGAAACGGAGAACACCATCGTGTTCCTCTTTCCACAGAGTGGTCATAACCATTCGGACGCTACAGATGTTTTCGTAAGAACACCTATTTTCAGGATGTCTCATGGTCTGACAAACACTGCTGTAGCTCGGCCACCTTCCGCCACAGATGCGGAAGGGCGACATCGGCGAATGCTGTGGATTGAGACACAACATATTATCAATGCACTGAAAGCAGTGTGGAAGGTCACACTACTATTTTGTCATTTGAATTTAATTTCGCTGATTGTCCTTGCATATCCAACAGGACATGTGTTGCAGACAGGTTTATCTTATCAGCATTAGAGACAGGGACTATAGAAAGTACAGTACTAATGCAGCAACAAGCCCTTGCCGTGCCTGATGGTCCTTGGCAACTATTTCAGCCCCCCTCCCCAAGACAGGCCCATGGTCTTCAAGCCTTTGTCTGGTCTAGGCCAGGTTACTGTAAAAGCTCTTTGTAACAACTGCTGCCATAAAAAAAGACCAAATACACATGTGATTGACTGTAGATTGATTGATTGTAGAAGTGATGTCTTCAAGCCTTTGTCTGGTCTAGGCCAGGTTACTGTAAAAGCTCTTTGTTGTTGAGTGATGTCCTCTTACCCGTCAGGTAGAAAGTAGCAGTGATGTCCTCTTACCCGTCAGGTAGAAAGTAGCAGTGGTGTCCTCTTACCCGTCAGGTAGAAAGTAGCAGTGATGTCCTCTTACCCGTCAGGTAGAAAGTAGCAGTGCCAACACTGCCAAGTGGCTGGGATGTCCTCCACTGAGTCCACCATCCTCTCCACCCCAAACACCTCCACTCCCACCGTCTGCACCCCAGCTCCCTCTGACCACAGATAGACCACACAACATGGTCAATACACGGTCAAATCAAACATAACCTCGTCCCCAGGCTATTGCGCACAGCACATATAAGCCTTGGAAATCAACCACTCAAAATTGACCATAGTGGGAGTGAACATAGAATTCTATGGGACCTACTGAGCAAAGGTGTGGCTCTGTGCTTGTTCTATGCTAGCGTACGGGGATGGTTAGGGTGAAGGTGTTGTGGGAGATGATTGGTTGATAAATTAAGCCGATTAAGAATACATATACTCTGTGAAATTCTCCCGGTCTTTCTGTATTGGCTAACAAAGGCCTAGTTTGACTTGTTTGCCTACAAGAATCTTCACGCATTTGGGCGTAAGTGTCTGGGAACGAGATTAAATCAAACACAACTGAAAACACATCAACTTCATAGAACAGTGAACACATCTCTCACAAAACACACACACTTTTATGAGCATTATGAGTAGGGCAGACTAAAACAACTGACACACACACACACCAGGGTTAGGTCAATTCCATTTGAATTCCAGTCATTTCAGAAAGTAAACTAAATTCCAATTCCAAATTTTCCTCATTGAAAAGCATTGAAGAGAAACATTTTACTTGAACCCTAAATGGTTCTCAAGTAGATTACTAGGAAAAGCTCATACATTGTTTAAAAATGGCCTTTTTTCCTTTGTGGAGATTGCTATGTCTCATTTTCGATTAATTGAAAATTATAATTTTTTCAAAGTATCTCTCTTTTTCAAACAAGCATTGCAAAGCTGGCTACAATTTCAATTTCATCCCCCTGAAAAGATAGAACAAATATTACAACAAATATTATGGCTGAACTCAAATGTGCTGGTTGATAAAATACCTGTATTAATGGGAAAGATGTTTGAAAAGGGTATTTTGTTCCTAAATGATATTGTAAATTGGAATGGTAGAGTTATGTCTCTCATGGAGTTATCAGAGTTGTACGGGAAGGTCTGCTCAATCCAAGAGTACAACCAATTGATTACAGCATTACCCCAAAAATGGAGGAGGCAGGTGGCAGCGAGATGAGGTAGGGAACCTAGTCTGTCTGCCCAATATAAAGGATCAAAACTGGCGGAGGAATAAATATAGTATAAATAGGAAAGTATACCAGTTTCATTTGACGACCAGTATGTTGACAACTGTGCCATACAGATTGCAAAATAGTTGGGAAGAGATTTATGATGTACCGATTCCATGGTACAGGGTGTATGAGTTGATATATAAAACGACGCAAGATTCAAGACTTCGTGCTTTTCAGCTAAAATTATTGTAGAGAATTCTTGCCACCAACAAAATGTTGAATATTTGGGGCATGAAATCATCGAAGCTCTGCAGATTTGTTGTGAGGATACAGAATCAGTAGACCATTTATTTTGGCATTGCCCTCAGGTAGCCTGTTTCTGGTCTCAGGTTCAGGAATGGCTGAAAATGCATAAAAAATTATATAAAATTGACCCTAGAAATAGAACTCCTAATAGTAGGAGATCTGGAGAGACCGGGTCATTCAATTACTAATATACTAATACTCTTATTAAAAGTATTTACCTTCAATTCGCAATCTGTGGATTCTATTCGATTAGATAGATTGAAATTGTACGTTAAACATCACATCACAGTTGAATGATATATGTTGCGTAGGAATTCGAAAGAGGGTGGCCAGCAGAGAGAGGTGGGATGGGCTGAGGGAAGCTGAGTGTTGGGATGTGGAATTGTAGACAAGTGGGAATGGAGTTTCTGGGCGGGAGATAGAATGATGGTCAAAGATAAAGTATTAAACATATATATATTATATATATTTGGCCTGGAGAAGCGGTTTTATGACTGAATGGAAGCTGATAATTATGAGGTTTTTTTTACTCCGCTGGTCTCAGGAAGAAATTACCAGTCCTCACTATCCGAGACAGAGTCAAACCCGCGAACAAATGTATCGCTCTCGAGTTAGTTTTGTACTACAACACTGAAATAAGAATCCCATATGTTTAGTGTAGACAGAGGATAGCGAGATGCATGGTGTCTCTCTTCTCTCTCTCTCTCTCTCTCCTCTCTCTCCTCTCTCTCTCTCTCTCTCTCTCTCGCTCTCTCTCCTCTCTCTCTCTCTCTCTCTCTCTCTCTCTCCTCTCTCTCTCATCTATCTATCACACACACATACACACCATTAACACACATGCATTGGAAACCCCATCATTTTCTATATTACTATTTTCAAAAATGTGATCGTCTGACATAAGTTGGTAGAATTGACTTGGGAATCTATATTGTGAATTTCACCCTGGAGTCCATGTCACATGAATGGAAACCCCAGCCAGCCTGGCCCATAGCAAGGTGTGCGTCCAAGTAGCATGCTGTCCAATTTGCTACTGTATGTACAGTTTGTAAATGTACATCCTAAATGGCACCCTATTCCTATATAGTGCACTACTTTAATCAAAGCCATATGGGTCCTGGTCAAAAGTAGTGCACTCTAAAGGAATATGATTCCATTAGGGATGCACACTAGTGTGTGGTTAACCTGGAATCATCGTTGGTTCAGCTCCTTCAGATGAAAGCAGAAGAGGCCACAGTGATGTAAGCTCTTTCTGGCAGGACTCACTATACAACTACTAATAGGCTCAAAACAAACAAGAAACATTTTCTGTAATGACAATGTGAACGAAACCATGTACCTGCCTGGGACTGGTGAAATTCCGAGAGTCAGATGGTCCACACACACACACACACACACACACACACACACACACACACACACACACACACACACACACACACACACACACACACACACACACACACACACACACACACACACACACACACACACACACACACACACACACACACACACAAGCTGTGTTTTTAGTGTACCATTTTTTTCCCCATAAAAATCATATTTTTCCAAAACCCTAATCCTAACACTAAACCTAATCCTAAACCTAAATCTTAAGATTAAAAATACACTATATATACAGCAGTATGTGGACACCTCTTCAATTAGTGTATTTGGCTATTTCAGCCATACCAATTGCTGACAGGTATACAATATTGAGCACAAAGCATACAATCCAGGGTTTTTCTACATTGTAGAATAATAGTGACGACATCAAAACTATGAAATAACACATATGGATTCAATGTAGTAAACAAAAAAGTGTTAAACAAATAAAAATATTTGAGATTTGAGATTCTTCAAAGTAGCCACCCTTTGCCTTTGATGACAGCTTTGCACACTCTTGGCATTCTCTCATGAGCTTCATGAGGTAGTTACCTGGAATGCTTTTCCAACAGTCTTGAAGTAGTTCCATATATATATATATATATATATAATATTATATATATATATATATTAATATCTGTTATATACACATCTTTAAAAAAAAATATTTCCCTTTATTAATTTCCATTTCCACAACCTCCCCCAATTGAATAAACTAATGGACAACAACACTTAGGCTTCTACTTCCAGCTTATACATACTAAATACATTTTACGGACACAGTATATTTTACAATACAGTAGTTATATTTTGTTTGTTTTTAGTCCTGGCCTTCCTCTACTCTGAACCTCTCTCATCCATTTCTGATGTCCATCTAGTTTGATTTCTATTTGGCATGTATTTTTAATTGTGCTGTTTCACAAAAGTTCTGAACCTATATACATTTTACGGAAACAGTATATTTTACATGAGTTATCTTGTTATTATTAGTCCCACCCCTAGACCATGCAGGTTAGTACTCAGCGTGTGCTGTGCTGTGGTCCATGTCCCCACCTAGCGATTAAATACAGGAGGGAAATCAGTTAACAGCAATTGGAAAACTGGACAAGCTTTTTTCAACTACAGTAGGTGTAATTGTTATACAACCACTACTATATAATACATGCTGAATATGTTGTGTATTGAGAAATAAACATGGCTAAATAAAACTAGGGATAACAACTATAAACATCAAAAGCTAAGGCAAAGAGGTCTAACAACTTGTTTGGACAACAGKTAGTGAGCTAGTAAGCTCCCTCCATGTGTAAACAAATAAGGGGTGCATACTAATCAAATCAAATCAAAAATATATATAAAGCCCTTCTTACATCAGCTGATATCTCAAAGTGCTGTACAGAAACCCAGCCTAAAACCCCAAACAGCAAGCAATGGAGGTGTAGAAGCACGGTGGCTAGGAAAAACTCCCTAGAAAGGCCAAAACCTAGGAAGAAACCTAGAGAGGAACCAGGCTATGAGGGGTGGCCAGTTCTCTTCTGGCTGTGACGGGTGGAGATTATAACAGAACATGGCCAAGATGTTCAAATGTTCATAGATGACCAGCAGGGTCAAATAATAATAATCACAGTAGTTGTCGAGGGTGCAGCAAGTCAGCAACCATGTCAGTTGGCTTTTCATAGCCGATCATTCAGAGTATCTCTACCATAGTCCTTCTCTATATTAAACACCTCTGGGGACTAAAGTATCTAAGGAATGGATCCAAAACGTCTCTCTGGACCTTCAGTGTTTGTCAACATTGCCACCGCGTTTGTTTTTACCGACTTGTTCCAAAATTAAACAACTCACAAAGCGAGTGTCCTCTCACTTTGAAATGGGGGGCCACTGGGCTGTTGTGGTCAGCATATAGAACTTCACATTCTAGTACGTAACTCCCTTGAAGTTTTCAAATATGCCGCACAGGCAGAGAATCACATAGATCACATTGCGATTTTTATGTCTCAACCCGAACTGGGGTGCGAGAAAATGTTCAAACGTTTGGTTTACTGGCAGTGGCGTAGCTTCAGCCGGTGCAGCTGTACATGGGCCCGGTGGTGCAGCTGTACATGGGCCCGGTGGTGCAGCTATACATTGGCCCAGTGGTGCAGCTATACTTGGGCCCGGTGGTGCAGCTGTACATGGGCCCGGCGGTGCAGCTGTACATGGGCCTGGTGGTGCAGCTGTACATGGGCCCGGTGGTGCAGCTGTACATGGGCCCGGCGGTGCAGCTGTACATGGGCCCGGTGGTGCAGCTGTAAATGGGCCCGGTGATGCAGCTGTACATGGGCCCGGTGGTGCGGCTGTAAATGGGCCCGGCGGTGCAGCTGTACATGGGCCCGGTGATCTGCGGTGCCGCGGGCCCCCTATGTAATTTGAATACTGCCCCACCATGCCCAAGTATTAATTGTTGACGCGGGTCCATCACRTCTACGATTTGACGAGAAGATCTTTCTTTAACGTAGGCTATATGATAAATGATCCCACTTGTAACGAGTACGCTGAGAGTCGGGAAGCAAGTACAGGGAGCGAGTGTTTTAATAAATAAACAAATCGATAAACACAAACAAAGCACCGACATGAAACAGAGTCAATAACACCTGAGGAAAGAACCAGGGGGAGTGACAGATACAGGGAAGATAATCGGGAAGGTGATGGAGTCCAGGTGAGTGTCATGAGGTGCTGATGAAGGCGCTTGGCGATGGTGACAGGTGTGCAGGATAATCAGCAGCCTGATGACCTAGAGGCCAGAGAGGGAGTATATGTGACAGCACTGATGGTTTCACCAACAAAATGTTTTTTTTGCCCCTATATAAGTCAGCATGATATTTTAATGTATTGATGACAAAAAAATCMAATTAATTTGTTAAATAAATYATATTATTCAATAGTTTCAGTACCATGATAAGATAACAAAATGCATTCTGGGATTCATTGTGCAAATACTCTCCAAAGCATTGTTTTATCTGTCATCRTTTTAAGCAACAGTTGAGSTAGTTATCAAGAAACAACAGCCGKAAAAAAAATTAAGAGAGAAAGTCGAGAATAGAAAATTACAGATTTAAAAATCAGCAATGTATCAACACAAAAGTGGAGCCCAAAAGAGGAAGGCCAAAAAYGAGAAAGCAAAGGAGGTATCAAAATTAGTTAAATTAGATTCCTTTTTCAAATGCAGTTCAAGTCCAGCCTTGCTAGCAGAAGCAATGTAGTGGGAGCAGAAGAGGATGTAGGTTTATCATCGCCAGCAGCAGCKTTTAGCGTGTCAAGTGAGCCAGGGCCAAGCTGTTCCATCGTGCCAGAAGAAGCAACTTTGACAGAGGAGGATACAGGTTGCCAGGTATCGGTGGATACGACCCTGAGCACAAGCCAGGCCGGACAAGCTATCCCCGGGCAGGGCGGGGAGGAAGAGGAGCAGGGCGAGGCTAGAATCGTGGCTGCTGAGGAAACAGGTGGAAGTGGGACAGACGGCCTTTTTACCTSTCCAACAGTCAGGGGGCATTATGCAAMAAATGTGGATSCAAAAGTTAAACGGCACATTATTGCATYAGKSTCGTGTAAGCCTACTGGCCCATTCCCAAGAGAGGAYGAAAGGCGGTGTTTTTCCGAGTCGTATTACACCACTACAACCAAGGCTGGAATCAAATGACCACGTACATGGCTATGTTATTCGGCCAAGCCAGATTCCGCGTATTGTGAGCCTTGCTGGCTGTTCGGAGATCGGAGTGCCCTTTTCTTCTCTGATGCATGGGTGAATGGGGTGAGAGATTGGCGCCATCTAACATCCAAAATAGCATGTCATGAGACATCCCAGATTCACATGKGTGCCTGTTTGGTATATGAGCAATGGAAGCTCAATGACACTATTGACGCAGAAATGGAGAGAGGCGTGCGTAATGCAGCAGATTCCTGGCGACAGCTGTTGGAGCGCATAGTTAATGTAACTCTCACACTTGCATCATGTAATTTGGCGTTCAGAGGGCTCCGTGAAAAGCTGTGGCAGGCCAACAGTGGGGATTTTCTCAGTATAATTGAAGTGCTGTCATTTTACAACCCAGTTCTGAAATAACTTTTAGAACACCCCGCAGGATCCGTTAACTATTTCAGTCCTCAAATCCAAAATGAGCTGATTTATATCTTAGCCGAGTGAGTGAAGTGTGACATTCAGAAAGAGATGCAGGAAGCCTTGTTATTTTATACTATTATGGACACCACACCAGATGTATCCAAAGTAGACTAGTTAAGCCAAGTTTATCGCTATGTCAGAGTGATGAGGGATGCAAATAATGTCGCCACAGATCTGACCATCACAGAGTCGTTTTGGGATTTCTGGAGACTGCTGACACATCAGCAGCTGAGCTTCAACATAAAATCCTGGGTAGCATAGAGGATAATGGGCTGGATATTTCAAAATGTCGTGGGCAGGGGTATGATGGAGCTGCTAACATGAGCGGGGTCTATTCGGGTGTGCAGGCCAGAATATCCTAAAAAGAGCCACTTGCTGTTTATGTGCATTGCGCAGCGCACCATCTTAACCTGGCTCTCAACGACTCTGTCACAAATGTGCCAGAGATTAAACAGTTTTATGATACTGTTGAACTGTTATACACCTTCTTTGGGCATAGCATAAACAGATGGTCAATGTTGGGTGGTATATTTGATTTTTCATCAGAAAARGAAAATGAAACTCTAAAACGACTGTGTCCCACCCGCTGGTCATCTAGATATGAGTCCCTTTCCGCCCTGAGATACAGATATGTGGACATAATGAAGGCMCTCACCAAGATTGTGCTTTTAAGTGGTAAGAAGGACRAGAGGGGTGATGCAGCAGAACAGAAAAATAAAATGGTTTTAGAAAATGTGAACGTCGTCTCCAAAATGATACAGGCCAAAGACGCAGACMTGCACAGGGCAGTCAGCCTACTCAAGGACATGATAGAGGTCCTGTCCAGAATCCGACAGGATTTTGAGAAGGCCAAAGTCRCTGCAAAGACCCATGCTGACAAATGGGGAGCTCAGAACGCATTTGAAGACMSTCGGAGAAGGAAGGCGAGGCGTCATTTTGATTAGCTATGTGAGGACGAGCAGCTGTCTGATGGGGAGAGTAGTTTAATAGTCAMCRTCTTTAATGYAAACCTTKACATCGTTATCCACSAGCTGTCAAACAGATTTAAAAGTCYGYGGKCAACATYGWGTCTGTTTGACTCCATCCATCCCACTACCCTGGCCAACGCAGTTGATGATGCGTTCTACAAGACCGTCGACCGGCTAGCTGAACATTACAGCAACGATATATCAGCAAGCTTCCCTGGTCAATTACTCTCTTTCAGGGCCTGTTTTTATAAGGAAATAGCAAAGTGCACTACAGTGAGAGACCTGGAAGATAATTTGGCCAAAGAAAATTAAAATGGCTCAACCGAATGAAGAAAACAAACACTTGCGAACTGATTTAAACCTTCACAAAAGTTTTGAACAGGCTATATTGGAAGGAGAACCTTTGCCCCATTCTGAGGTCCTGAGAGCAGGTTTATGCTGCCATGTTTGAATGCTCTGCTTGATTGATTTACTGGTGTTTTTGATATAGGCCTCTGTGGGAGGCAGATCATTTGAAATACCCGTATGTCAGTTTTGCCACCATGCATAACTTCAGCGAACATGGACTGGGTCATTAGCTGTGTTTCTGTGTTTCTGTCAAAAGATTGATCTATATGTTTGTTTTATAATATAGGCTATTGCCTATTATTTGCAGATAAAATAGGGTGTTTTTTGACCGCTTTGTGCTTCCGTGGCGCTGATAGACTTATACGGGTTAATTTCTGACCGCCGTCCATTGGTGCTCAATCTATTGGCTATATTGCGGCTTCTCTGGCAACAGCTTCAAATGTGCCCTTAGATTAGGTTCTGCTCTGCTGTTACAGTGTTTAGTAATATTAACACACAGCCTTACCAACAATATTATTTACATTTTAAGGGGAATATGGGTGGTGATAGGGGCCCATMATTTTTTTGGTTACCTGGGCCCGTCATGATTAAGCTACGCTACTGTGTACTGGCATTGAGTACAATTTCCACACTTGTAGTTGACTGTGGGAATATGCAGGTCTTGTTTAGCGCCTTGGCTGTTGTCGGATTGGACGACACTGTCTTTAATGTTGTTAACTCTATTGTAGGCAGCAGGCAGCAGGCAGCAGGCAGCAGGCAGCAGGCAGCAGGCAGCAGGCAGCAGGCAGCAGGCAGCAGGCAGCAGGCAGCAGGCTGAAGGTTATTCCCTTGAGTCTAAGCGTAGAATATGCCAATGTCTTTTAATGATGCCAAATAGTTGTAAACTTTGTGGGGTGTAGGTAGTGATGAGTTGGATAGGTCTCTGCTCTCTTAGGGCTTGTGGTGCTTGTGTAGTAGTGATGAGTTGGATAGGTCTTGCTCTCTAGGGCTTGTGGGCTTGTGGGGTGTAGGTAGTGATGAGTTGGATAGGTCTTGCTCTCTAGGGCTTGTGGGCTTGCTCAGCAGTTGTGCTCTAGGAACATCCATGAGTTTCCTTTCAGCCATGTCTGACTGTATCCCTTTACATGCTTGCAAAAAAACAGAAAATAACTTATTTACATAAGTATTCAGACCCTTTGCTATGAGACTCGAAATTGAGCTCAGGTGCACCCTGTTTCCATTGATCATCCTTGAGATGTTTCTACAACTTGATTGGAGTCCACCTGTGGTAAATTCAATTGATGAGACATGAGTTGGAAAGGCACACACCTGTCTATATAAGGTCCCACAGTTGATAATGYACGTCAGAGCAAAAACCAAACCATGAGGTCAAAGGAAATGTCCATAAAGCTCCAAGACAGGATTGTGTCGAGGCACAGATCTGAGGAAGGGTAGCAAAAACTGTCTGCAGCATTGAAGATCCCCAAGAACACCGTGGCCTCCATCATTCTTAAATGGAAGAAGTTTGGAACGACCAAGACTCATCCTAGAGCTGGCCGCCCGGCCAAGCTGAGCAATCAGGGGATTTGTCAGGGAGGTGGTCAAGAACCCGGTGGTCACTCTGACAGAGCTCCAGAGTTCCTCTGTGGAGATGGGAGAAC
The DNA here is from genome assembly GCF_002910315.2 of Salvelinus sp. IW2-2015. Classification (NCBI taxonomy): domain Eukaryota; kingdom Metazoa; phylum Chordata; class Actinopteri; order Salmoniformes; family Salmonidae; genus Salvelinus; species Salvelinus sp. IW2-2015. The sequence goes on from NC_036846.1 coordinate 22,511,143, forward strand.
CTTCCAGAAGGACAWCCATCTCTGCAGCAGTCCACTAATCAGGCCTTTATGGTAGAGTGGCCAGATGGAAGCCATTCCTCAGTAAAAGGCAGATGACAGCCCGCTTGGAGTTTGCCAAACGTCACCGAAAGAGAAACAAGATTCTCTGGTCTAAGGAAATCAAGATTGAACTCTTTGGCCTGAATACCAAGTGTAACATCTGGAGGAATCCTGCCACCATCCCTACGGTAAAGCATGGTGGTGGCAGCATCATGCTGTGGGGATGTTTTTCAGCGGCAGGGACTGGAAAACTAGTCAGGATCAAGGGAAAGATGAAAGGAGCAAAGTACAGAGAGATTATTGATGAAAACCTGCTCTCAGGACCTCAGACTGGGGCAAAGGTTCTCCTTCCAATATAGCCTGTTCAAAACTTTTGTGAAGGTTTAAACCAGTTCGCAAGTGTTTTTTTTAATTAATTCGGTTGAGCCATTGTCTTTGACCAAATTAACATCTAACTGTAATGTTGTGTTTTCCTCTATGTAATATCCAGCTCGTACTTTTTAAACAATGGCTTGACTTACTTTTGATATTACCTAAATAAAGTTGATGAACTTTTGTGAAGGTTTGGTGCGGTGGGGCTATTAGCCTTTTATACTGCAGTCCTATGATATGAAGGCAGTGCACTCCAATGCTCAACTGTCTCTGAAGAATGTTTCAGGCCTACCAGTGTTACTCCTATAATCCAAAAATATAACACTTATCTTTATAAAAAATATTCGGAATAAAAAATGACAAATGACCTCCTGTACGCCCATCTGTATAAGAAACACAGTAGCCTGTCTGACAGGTATACAGGATACATGCTGGTGTTGTAGCATGTCCTCGGCATATCTCCATATCTCTCTCACTCTAAACCTAGCTTCCTTTATATGTGTTTGTTTAGTATTAATATTATACAGTGGACCCCTAAGCCTACATGCCCTGATGCATTTAGTGCTCAAATCTCTGACAGCTGAACCATGTTTGAGTAAAGTAAAATCAAATTAAACAATAGGCTACACAGTTTTGCATATGTTACACATCAAAACACATGCAATGTGTCTCATTTGACCAATATGCCTCATTTATTGACGTCTCTGTGTGGGTAGACACCCTAATGACCCACAATGCATATGGATTAATGGTACATTTCTCAAAATGTCAGCTGAATTCAAATCTTCCCAGTCACTTGTCCAGCTCCAAGGTTTCAGAACATAAACCCTGATGAGTTTGATCTGTCTTTTTAATTGTGTGCTCCATATTCAGTTTGAGGTTTTACAGTGCATTTGGAAAGTATTCAGACCCCTTGACTTTTTCTAAAATGATTTTAAAAAATGTCCCTCATCAATCTACACACAATACCCCCCAAGAGTGTGCACAGCTGTCATCAAGGCAAAGGGTGGCTACGTTGAAGAATCTCAAATATAACATATATTTAGATTTTGTTAACACTTTTTTGGTTACTATATGATTCCATATGTGTTATTTCATAGTTTTGATGTCTTCACTATTATTCTACAACGTAGAAAATATTACAAATAAAGAAAAACCCTGGAATGAGTAGGTGTGTCCAAGCATTTGACGGGTAGTGTATATGTATAGTATATAAAATACGCTTTCCAGTGACGCTGACTCACCCAATGATGAAGATGAAGCGTTGGATACTCACTGGTGATGGTCGATGCACTAGTGGCAATATCTCCAGATAAGCTACTTTGAAAACCAGTGCTGTTTGCTCAGAATCACTCAAAAGTAGAATTAGGGGGAGGGGCTTCTACAGACAGATCAGTCTTCTCTTTTCAGCAGTAGTCATTTGCTTTCCAAACAGTAGGCCTATGTTTATCTCGCGATTGTATTTTGGAATTTGTGAAATACAAAACTGACAGCCACAACCAACTATAGAAATATAATCTGTAAATGTCAGGACTGGCAGCCACTGCTAGTGTACCCATGAGTTTAACTTTCAAAAGACCAGGGTTAAAGGTTTCAAAATACTTCTATGGATCATATCTACGGCCACAATGCAACAAGAGGTTCTATATATGGCGTGCCTGCTTCCAAAACCGTGGCCTTTCCCGACTGTAACTGATAAAACTTAATCCACAACTASATTTTTTAGAAGCTATTGAGCCTCTGTAGCTAAATGTCCAATGAGGAGTCAAATGTTCAGACAGAAGTCAAATGTTTTTTTGACTAATTTTGGCAAAATGATTTGAGTTTATCAGGATGCTGCAGCATCCCGACTTCCTGCGACTATGGAGAGAGAGAAGAGACAAAGTAGAGGTTGAGATGTTCTCTGGTTGGGAATGAGACAGTAGATGGCAATATTGCATTAGAAAGGTGTGTGAGTGTGTTTGTGTGTGTGTGTGTGTGTGAGAGAGAGAGAGAGAGAGAGAGAGAGAGAGAGAGAGAGAGAGAGAGAGAGAGAGAGAGAGAGAGAGAGAGAGAGAGAGAGAGAGAAGAGAGAGAGAGAGAGAGGAGAGAGAGAGAGAGAGAGAGAGAGATGTCAAATCCCGAAGGCATGCCCTGTGATGACGCACACACACACGCACGCACACACGCACACATACACACACACCCTGGTTAAGTGGTTGGGGCAGGAACGTTGCACATTAGGCGGGGATACAACATGGCTGGGTTGAGGACCGTCGATAGATGATGATGAGCGACCGTGCACGCACTGTGTTTGGGGGTGTTAGCCTTCCTCTTCACCAGACACGCACGCTTCCCTTCCAGCTGAGTTCATTCGTGTTCGGTTACTGGAGACCTTCAGAAGTGTTTCCTTTGGGAAGGAGAGACCACAGATCAGTCCAGGAGCAGAGACCGGACAGGAGCAACGAACGGATCTATGGCCTAGCGTCTCCTCACGCGCTCCTTTCATCTGAGAACTGAGAGAGATTGCTGAAGACAATAAAGCAACAGTAGACTAGAGGCAGAAAGAACTTGATTGGTTGATGCTTGTTTCTCTTCTCTAAAATGTTGGCTCTTTTTTGAAGTTACGTTCACTGATTTCTGGAGCACCCCCCCCCCCCCCCCCCCCATCGCGTTCACCTGATGGTCCTGGAGGACTTTTCTTCTTCACAAGAGTTGTTGACGCACAGCCCACTAACCCCTGGATGTTGACAGCACCCTTTCCAGACCCTCATCTCGTTCATAGTTCTCTCTCGCTCTCTCGTTTCTGAGTGAAAACTACAAAAATAAGTGAGAAACACCGCGCCACTTGCGCACCGAACATCTCTCTTTCCGTCTGCGTGATCAAAAGCCACGGGGAAGGAAGAAAAAGGAAGCGAGAGAGACAGGGAGCGAGAGGCACATAGTGTGACGGGAGGAGGAAACGTATGTTTTGATGTTTGGGATCCAGGAGAACATCCAGAGGAGCGGGAGTGTTATGAAAGAAGAGCCCTTGTTGACCGGGATGAACGCCGTGCGGAGCTGGATGCAGGGCGCCGGGCTGCTGGACGCCAACACAGCCGCCCAGAGGTAAGCCCGAGGTGGCTAGCCAGTCAACACTGGCCCCGGGGAACGGAGAAGATATATATTGGAGGTTTTTATCCCAGACCCGTTGTCTTAGACGTACCACGTGTGTTTTGGGACAACATTGCGCTCCCTATGGACTGTTGGTTTCCTTTTCTAAGCATATAGCCTAATATTGACTTGGGGGGTTTGATTGTAGCTTGCAGGCTTCATGTCTGTGATTGAAGCTAGGCTAAAGCATAGCTTACACACTGGTTTCGTTTCTGTTCATTGTAACTTATTCAGGTAGCCTATTAGCTAGTAGCCGATCAAATCAATCAAAATAAACACTATCCAAAGGATTTAAACATGTCAGACACAGGCCTAATTTAACAGCTTAGTTATTTATTTATAATGACACGTCAATAATTATAACGCAGTAAAACAATAATACATTCATTATTTTCGAGACACGTTGATTATTACAGTCTGTCGACAATTAGTATTATTTATTGTTATTTGACCTTTATTTAACTAGGCAAAAGGTCCCCACATCTAGCATTGGTTATCCATATAGCGACCAAATCCCAACTATTCGTATAGGGTAAGGCTATACTTTGACAAATTGTAAATAATCTTTGTTTGGCACATAACTCTTTTCAGACATGTGCAAATGACCTAGTGGAATTATGACATTTCAGCCTGAATTTATTTTCATAATTGTTTAAAATGTAAAATAAAAGTCAAGATATATTGACAATTTCGGGGGCCAGAATTGTAGCGTTTTACTCTTTTACTTCGAATTGTTGAAATCATGTGTAATTCAGTGGCATCCATGTGAAAGTTGTGGTAATGGGGCTTGGTGCTGCTTGTATCCGCAGCGGAGTGGCTCTAGCCCGGGCACATTTCGAGAAACAACCGCCCTCCAACCTTCGCAAATCCAACTTCTTCCACTTCGTGCTGGCTCTGTACGACAGACAAGGGCAGCCGGTGGAGATAGAGAGAACCAGCTTCGTTGGATTTGTTGAAAAGGAAAAGGTGAGTTTTCCCAAAACATTATGAAAGCCATACCCCTATCAGCAGCATATATATATATTGATTTGACATCTGCAGCAGTTCCTTTACATGCATGAGGCTTATGAATATATTGCTTAATTTATTACTACAATTAAAAATACAAATGTTGTCTTACAATAATTTTAATAGATATGGTTTTGAGTTGTTTTTATATTAGTTTGAACTACATGGAAGGAACCATTCGATACTTTGTGTGGTATTTATTATTCATATCTTTGACCCACAACCCGCCGCTGTCCGCGTCGATCATTTGCTCATATTCCAGCGTTGTAACGATAAATTGTATCATAACTTATTGCTATTGACAATATTACAGCATTAAACGTTTAGAATTATTTATGCAAGTCTGTAATTGTCGCCAGAAAACTCTTTTTAGACATGCAATTTTTTTTCAGTAGGATATTGTTCCAGTATTAAAATCGAATATTTTTGGTTAATTAAACACAAATATAATTTATTAGTACGGTATTATACGCCGGCGTTCTGTTGCCTAACTGTAGTCATATCACTTTTACATGGCTCTAAGGCACTGAATTCATTCCCATGAGTTACATTTATCGTGGGACATATTTTGAAAATTATTTACATATAGTTTTAAAAAAGTTGTTATATCGTTTCTGATATTGATATCGAAATATATATTTGGTACGTTTAAAGACAGCCTTTTGTAAATCTGTGTGTGTAGTGGGTGTTGTTCTTTGTGACCTGACTGACTGTGTGTGTGTTGGCAGGAAACGTCAGGGGAAAAGACCAACAATGGGATACAGTACAGGCTACTGCTCCTATACAGCAATGGTACGGTCAGCACACACACACCCCCTCACACACACACACACACACACACACACACACCCCCTCACACACACATTTATTACATACCAATCCACCAGGGAATTCCAATGCAATTGAATTAATTTGAATGAAATATATGGGATAAAAATTGACAGTAATTGCAAATGTGTTATTAACATACGAAAATAACATTGATTGTTATTATTATAAAAATTATTAATTTAATGTATGCATTACTATTAGCCTATTAATATACACTACCGTTCAAAAGTTTGGGGTCACTTAGAAATGTCCTTGTTTTCCATGAAAACATACATGAAATGAGTTGCAACATGAATAGGAAATACAGTCAAGACATTGACAATGTTCTAAATAATGATTTTTAATTGAAATAATAATTGTGTCCTTCAAACTTTTCTGTCGATAAAAATAATCCTCCATTTGCAGCAATTACATCCTTGCCGACCTTTGGCATTCTAGTCGTCAATTTGTTGAGGTAATCTGAAGAGATTTCACCCCATGCTTCCCAAAGCAACTCCCACAAGTTGGATTTGTTTGATGGGCACTTCTTACGTACCAAACGGTCAAGCTGCTCCCACAACAGCTCAGTAGGGTTGAGATCCAGTGACTGCTGGCCACTCCATTATAGACAGAATACCAGCTGACTGCTTCTTCCCTAAATAGTTATTGCATAGTTTGGAGCTTTAGGTCATTGTCCTGTTGTAGGTGGAAATTGGCTCCAATTAAGCGCCGTCCACAGAGTATGGCATGGCGTTGCAAAATGGAGTGGTAGCCTTCCTTCTTCAAGATCCCTTTTACCCTGTACAAATCTCCCACTTTACCACCACCAAACTACCCAGACCATCACATTGCCTCCACCACCTCTGTACGCCTATGTAGATATTCCATAAGAAATCTGCCGTTTCCAGCTACAATAGTCATTTACAACATTAACAATGTCTACACTGTATTTCTGATCAAGTTGATGTTATTTTAATGGACAAAAAAAAAWYTTTTCTTTCAAAACAAGGACATTTCTAAGTGACCCAAAACTTTTGACGTTAGTGTATATCTTTTTTTTAATATGAACTTTTTGTAGAGCATGCCACAGACTTATGTGCTCTACAAAAAATGGGCAATCTTCTATCTCTATTAACAATAACAAATCCAGAATATTGTATTTTAATTTAATCTGAAACCGAAATGACCATTAGCTCCATGAATACTAATAGCGTACATACATACAGTACAGGCTAACTATCTTTGTATGTTTCTCTATGTATCTCTCTAACATCTCTCTTTACAGTATCTCTCTTTCTTTTTACTGTATATCTCTCTCTTTACTGTATATCTCTCTCGCTTTACTGAATATCTCTCTCTCTACTGTATATATATCTCTATTTACTGTATATCTCTCTCTTTACTGTATCTCTCTCTCTACTGTACATTCCTCTCTCTTTACTGTATCTCTCTCTCTCTTTACTGTATCTCTCTCTCTCTCTTTACTGTATATCTCTCTCTCTTTATTGTATATATTTTCCTTTTTACTGTATCTCTCTCTCTCTTTACTGTATATCTCTTTCTTTTAACTGTATATCTCTCTCTCTCTCTCTTTACTGTCATTTTCTCTTTACTGTTTATCTCTCTCTATACTGTCATTCTCTCTCTTTACTGTATATCTCTCTCTCTTTACTGTATCTCACTCTCTCTCTCTTTACTGTATATCTCTCTCTTTACTGTATATCTGTCTCTCTCTTTACTGTATATATCTCTCTCTTTACTGTATATCTCTTTCTTTTTACTGTATATATACTGTATATCTCTCTCTTTACTGTATCTCTCTCTCTCTCTTTACTGTATCTCTCTCTCCTTTACTGTATATATCTCTCTTTATTGTATATATTTTCCTTTTTACTGTATATCTCTCTCTCTTTACTGTATATCTCTTTCTTTTAACTGTATCTCTCTCTCTCTCTTTACTGTCATTCTCTCTTTACTGTATATCTTTCKCTTTACTGCCATTCTCTCTCTTTACTGTATATCTCTCTCTTTACTGTATATCTGTCTCTCTCTTTTCTGTATCTGGCTCTCTCTTTACTGTATATCTCTTTCTTTTTACTATATATCTGTATCTCTCTCTTTACTGTCATTCTCTCTCTCTTTACTGTCATTCTCTCTCTCTTTACTATATCTGTCTCTCTCTTTACTGTATCTGTCACTCTCTTTGCTGTATATCTCTCTCTTTACGGTATCTCTCTCTTTACTGTATATCTCTCTCTCTCTTTACTGTCTCTCTCTCTCTCTCTCTGCTGTATATATCTCTATTTACTGTATATCTTTCTCTTTATTGTATCTCTCTCCTACTGTATCTCTCTGTCTTTACTGTATCTCTCTCTCTTTACTGTATATCTTTCTCGCTTTACTGTATATATTTCCTTTTTACTGTATATCTCTTTCTTTTAACTGTATATCTCTCTCTCTTTACTGTCATTATCTCTCTCTTTACTGTATATCTCTCTCTCTTTACTGTATATCTCTCTCTCTTTACTGTATATCTCTCTCTCTTTACTGTCATTATCTCTCTCTTTACTGTATATCTCTCTCTCTTTACTGTATATCTCTCTCTCTTTACTGTATATGTCTCTCTCTTTACTGTCATTCTCTCTCTATTTACTCTATCTCTCTCCCTCTTTACTGTATATCTGTCTGTCTCTCTCTTTTCTGTATCTGTATCTCTCTTTACTGTATATCTCTCTGTCTACTGTATCTCTCTCTGTCTACTGTATCTCTCTCTCTCTTTACTGTATATATCTCTCTTTACTGCATATCTTCTCTACTGTATCTCTCTCTCTCTTTACTGTATCTCTCTCTCTCTTTACTGTATCTCTCTCTCTTTACTGTATATATCTCTTTTTACTGTATATCTCTCTGTACTGTGTATCTCTCTTTACTGTATATATCTCTCTCTTTACTGTATATCTCTCTTTACTGTCTCTCTCTGTCTCTACTGTCTCTCTCTCTCTCTCTCTTTTTACTGTATCTCTCTCTCTCTCTCTACTGTATCTCTCTGTCTATAGGTATCAGGACAGAGCAGGACTTTTACGTGCGCCTCATCGATTCCATGACCAAACAGGTACCATCTCTTTCATGAAAGGCAATGTGTGTGTGGGTACGTGTGTGTGTGTCTGTGTGTGTGTGACTCAGGTCTGAGAGCATGTAGTGTGGTTGGCGAGAGGTGAAACTGGACCGAGGATGTTGGAAGAGGTGCTGGAAGGGCCAGATGGTGCACTATACTACAGTCTGGCAGACCAACTGCTCACACACACACATGCACACGCACACGAACACGCACATGCACACACACACACACACACACTTACACACACACATACACATTATGTATCTCATGCTACCAGATGAAAACCACTTGGCAAACTCTATTTTACTAACAAACCAAACCTCTCTCTCACTCTCACTCTCACTCTTACTCTCTCAATTCAATTCAAAGGGCTTTATTTACTTGGAAACATATGTTTACATTGCCAAAATAAGTGAGGTAGATAATATACAAAAGTAAAATAAACAATTAAACCTGAACAGTAAACATAACACTCACAGAAGCTCCAAAGGAATAGACATATTTCAAATGTCATGTTATATACAGTATATATGTAACAGTATAACTTTACGGCGTCCCCTCGCCCCGACACGGGCGCGAACCAGGGACCCTCTGCACACATCAACAACGGTCGCCCACGAAGCATCGTTACCCATCGCTCCACAAAG
>NC_036846.1:22525898-22535898 GCF_002910315.2 Salvelinus sp. IW2-2015
CACAGAACAAGCAGTATGGCTGGTGGCATTGTCATGCTGGAGGGTCATGTCAGGATGAGCCTGCAGGAAGGGTACCACATGAGGGAGGAGGATGTCATCCCTGTAATGCACAGCGTTGAGATTACCTGCAATGACAACAAGCTCAGTCCGATGATGCTGTGACACACCGCCCCAGACCATGACGGACCCTCCACCTCCAAATCGATCCCGCTCCAGAGTACAGGCCTCGGTGTAATGCTCATTCCTTCGACGATAAACGCGAATCCGGCCATCACCCCTGGTGAGACTAAACCACGACTCGTCAGTGAAGAACACTTTTTGCCAGTCCTGTCTGGTCCAGCGATGGTGGATTTGTGCCCATAGGCTATGTTGTTGCCGGTGATGTCTGGTGAGGACCTGCCTTACCAGACTTACCAGGGGGGGGAGAAAAAAAAAACGCAAAAAAAATATATGGCGGATTGGAAGTGATGCTGACAATTACGCCTATTGCCTATTGCCGACAGTGTGAGCAATGATTGAAGGATTGTGCGTTCCTGGTGTAACTCGGGCAGTTGTTGTTGCCATCCTGTACCTGTCCCGCAGGTGTGATGTTCGTATGTACCGATCCTGTGCAGGTGTTGTTACACGTGGTCTGCCACTGCAAGGACGATCAGCTGTCTGTCCTGTCTCCCTGTAGTGCTGTCTTAGGCGTCTCACAGTATGGACATTGCAATTTATTGCCCTGGCCACATCTGCAGTCCTCATGCCTCCTTGCAGCATGCCTAAGGCACGTTCACGCAGATGAGCAGGGACCCTTGGCATCTTTATTTTGGTGTTTTTCAAAGTCAGTAGAAAGGCCTCTTTATTGTCCTAAGATTTCATAACTGTGACCTAAATTGCCTACCATCTGTAAGCTGTTAGTGTCGACCGTTCCACAGGTGCAAGTTCATTAATTGTTTATGGCTCATTGAACAAGCATGGGAAACAGTGTTTAAATCCTTTACAATGAAGATCTGTGAAATTATTTAGATTTGTACAAATTATCTTTGAAAGACAGGGTTTCTTTTTTTGCTGAGTTTATCTCTTTCTCTCCCCCTCCCTATAAAACTCTTTCTCCCCTCTCCCTATATCTCGCTCTTTCTTTTAAGGATTTATTGGCATGGGAAACATATGTTAATGTTGCCAAAGCAAGTGAAGTGGATAATAAAAATGAACAGTAAAAATTACACTCACAGAAGTTCCAAAAGAATAAAGACATTTCAAATGTCATATTATGTCTCTATACAGTGTTGTAAGGATGTGCAAATAGTTAAAATACAAAAAGGAAAAATAGATAAACATAAATATGGGTTGTATTTACAATGGTGTTTGTTCTTCACTGGTTGCCCTTTTCTTGTGGTAACAGGTCACAAATCTTGCTGTTGTGATGGYACACTGTGGTATTTCACCCAGTAGATAAGTGAGTTCATCAAAATTGGTTTTGTTTTCAAATTCTTTGTGGAGCTGTGTAATCTGAGGGAAAACTGTGTTTCTATGGTCGTACATTTGGCAGGAGGTTAGGAAGTGCAACTCAGTTTCCAGCTCATTTTGTGGGCAGTGTGCACATAGCCTGTCTTCTCTTGAGAGCCAGGTCTGCCTACGGCAGCCTTTCTCAATAGCAAGGCTATGCTCACTGGGTCTGTACATAGTCAAAGCTTTCCTTAAGTTTGGGTCAGTCACAGTGGTCAGGTATTNACGGCAGCCTTTCTCAATAGCAAGGCTATGCTCACTGGGTCTGTACATAGTCAAAGCTTTCCTTAAGTTTGGGTCAGTCACAGTGGTCAGGTATTGTGCCGCTGTGTACTCTCTGTTTAGGACCAAATACCATTCTTGTTTGCTCTGTTATTATGTTAACTCTTTCCAATGTGTCAAGCAATTATCTTTTTGTTTTCTCATGATTTGGTTGGGTCTAATTTTGTTGCTGTCCTGGGGCTCTGTGGGGTCTGTTTGTGTTTCTGAACAGAGTCCCAGGACCTGCTTGCTTAGGGGACTCTTCTACAGGTTCATCTCTCTGTAGGTGATGGCTTTGTTATGGAAGGTTTGGGAATCGCTTCCTTTTAGGTGGTTGTCGAATATCACCTCTCTTTTCTGTATTTTGATAATTAGCGGGTATCGTCCTAATTCTGCTCTGCATGCATTATTTGTTGTTTTACGTTGTACACAGATGATATTTTTACAGAATTCTGCATGCAGACTCTCAATTTGGTGTTTGTCCCATTTTGTGAATTCTTGGTTGGTGAGCGGACCCCAGACCTCACAACCATAAAGGGCAATGGGTTCTATAACTGATTGAAGTATTTTTAGCCAGATTCTAATTGGTATGTCGAATTTTATGTTCCTTTTGATGGCATAGAAGGCCCTTCTTGCCTTGTCTCTCAGCTCGTTCACAGCTTTGTGGAAGTTACCTGTGGCGCTGATGTTTAGGCCAAGGTCTGTGTAGTTTCTTCAAAAAYATTTTTTTGAAATATGTAACTTTTACACATTAACAAGTCCAATACAGCAAATGAAAGCTAAAGATCTTGTTAATCTACCCATCATGTCCAATTTCAAAAATGCTTTACAGCGAAAGCACAACATATGATTATGTTAGATCACCACCAAGTCAAAAAACACACAGCCTTTTTTCCAGCCAAAGATAGGAGTCACAAAAAGCAGAAATAGGACTCCGACCACAAAACCTGACTCAATAGGGGAGGGTCCGGGTGGGCATCTACCGTCAGGGGCGGCTCCGGTGCGGGGCGAAGTACCCACTCCGCTCGCAGATACATAATCTTCCATGGCAGCTCTGGTGCGGGGATCGTCGCCGGAAGCTCCGGACCGTGGATCCGAACCGGAGGAACCGAACCGTGGGTCATTGCCGGAGGAACCGGACCGTGGGTCGTCGCCGGGGGCTCCGGACTGTGGATCGTCGCCGGAGGAACCGGACCGTGGATCGTCGCCGGGGACTCCTGACCGTGGATCGTCGCCGGAGACACCGGATCGTGGATCGTCGCCGGAGGCTCCGGACCATGGATCGTCGCCCGAGGAACCTGACCGTAGATCGTCGCTGGAGGCTTTGGACTGGGAACCCCCACTGGAGGCTCTGGACTGCAGACCGTCACTGGAGGCTCTGGACTGCCGACTGTCGCTGGAGACTCTGAACTGCCGAACGTCGCAAGAAGCTCTGGACTGCAGACCGTCGCTAGAGGCTCTGGACTGCCGACCGTCGCTGGTGGTTCCGGACCGTTGACTGTCTCAGGAGGTTCCGGACCGTTGACCGTCTCAGGAGGTTCCGGACCGTGGACTGTCTCAGGAGGTTCCTGGACTGTGGACCGTCTCAGGAGGTTCTGGACTGTGGACCGTCTCAGGAGGTTCCGGACTGTGGACTGTCGATGGAGGTTCCGGACTGTAGCACCGGGCTGGTGACACGCACCTCAGGGCGAGTGCGAGGAGCGAGTCACAGGACGCACTGGACTGTGGAGGCGCACTGGAGGCCTGATGCGTGGGGCCGGTACAGGTGGCACCGGGCTGATGACACGCACCTCAGGGCGAGTGCGGGAGAAGGCACAGAACGTACTGGACTGTGGAGGCGCACTGGAGGCCTGATGCGTGGGGCAGGTACAGGTGGCACCTGGCTGGTGACACGCACCTCAGGGCGAGTGCGAGGAGCATGTACAGGACGTACTAGACAGGGGCATGCACTCCAATGAGAGTGCGAGGAGCAGGTACAGAATGTACCGGGCGGTGGAGGCGCACTGGAGACACGGTGCGTAAAACCGGCACACATTGTACCGGAACGATGACACTCTTCACACGGTGAGTACGAGGAGTTGGCACAGGCCGTACTGGGCTGTGAGGCGCACTGGAGACCTGGTGCGTATAGCCGGCATCAATTGTACCGGAACTTTAACACACTTCTCAGGATGAGTACGGAGAGTTGACCCAGGTGGCTTTAAATCGATAACACGCTCCTTAGGGCAAACGTCGTGCATCCTCCACCAATTCAATAACTCTCTCAATTCTCTCTCCTCCACATTCCTCTCAAATCACTGACAGTCTCTGGTTCACTCCCCTCAACTTTCGCCGCCCACTCCTCGCTCAATCTGTCCCAATATTCCTCCTCGGTCTCTGACTCCCCTCAGCGTCGCCGACCACTCCATGTGCCCCCCCCCCCCCCCCCCCCCTGCCTTTTGGGCTTGCGTCGTGGCCGCGAACCCTGGCGTCATCGCTGTCCTTCCCTCACCGCTTGCGTCTGCTTCCACGGGAAGCCAGGATTTCTTCCCAAGTCCAGGATACTTCCTCCTCCTGGGCACGCTGCTTGGTCCTTTGTTGGTGGGATCTTCTGTCACGATCGTTAGAATAACTGGACCAAAGCGCAGCGTGATCTGGGTTCCACATCTTTTTATTTCTAGGTGAGACTCAAAGCAAAACAAAAACATTAAATCTCAAAACGAAACGTGAAGCTAACAATAGTGCTAATAGGCAACTATCCATAGTCAAGATCCCACAAAGCACAATGGGGAAATGGCTGCCTAAATATGATCCCCAATCAGAGACACCGATAAACAGCTGCCTCTGATTGGGAACCATACCAGGCCAACATAGATCATTAATAATCACCTTGATAACCCACCGTAGTCACTGTCATGCCCCAACCAACATAGAGAATAAACAGCTCTCTATGGTCAGGGCATGACTGTAATGGGTGTCGTCGTCGGATGAGGACGAATCGGACCAAAGCGCAGCGTGGTGAGTGTTCATGACTTTTATAGAAAGTGATCACTTCAACAAAAAATAACAAAGAGAATACACAAAACCGAAACAGTCCTGTCAGGTGAAGAACACTAAACAGAAAACAACTACCCACAAAGCATAGGAGGGAAAACGCTACCTAAGTATGGTTCCCAATCAGAGACAACGATAGTCAGCTGACCCTGATTGAGAACCATACCCGGCCAAAACAAAGAAATACAAAACATAGAAAAAGGAACATAGAATGCCCACCCAAATCACACCCTGACCAAACCAAAATAGAGACATAAAAAGCTCTCTGAGGTCAGGGCGTGACAGTGGCACTCCTTTATAACTGCGACCTGGCCAAGATAAAGCAAAGCAGTTCGACACAAACAACAACACAGAGTTACACATGGAATAAACAAGCGTACAGTCAATAACAACATAGAAAAAAAGAGTCTATATACAGTGTGTGCAAATGGCGTGAGGAGGTAAGGCAATAAATAGGTCATAGTAGCAAAGTAATTACAGTTTAGCAAATTAACACTGGAGTGATAGATGAGCAGATGAGGATGTGCAAGTAGAGATACTGGTGTGCAAAAGAGCAGAAAAGTAAATAAAAACAATATGGGGTTGAGGTAGGTAGATTGGGTGGGCTATTTACAGATGGGCTGTGTACAGCTGCAGCGATCGGTTAGCTGCTCAGATAGCTGATGGGTTAAAGTTCAGTACTGATCGCTGCCAGCGATGTGCGTTAGCTCTCGAGTATGACAGCGAGTTGTTTAAAGTTAGTACAGCTGCAGCGATGGTTAGCTGCTCAGATAGCTGATGTTTAAAGTTAGTATAAACGGACCGTCGGCGATGGGTTAGCTGCTCAGACAGCTGATGTTTAAAGTTAGTACAGCTGCAGCGATGGGTTAGCTGCTCAGATAGCTGATGTGTAAAGTTAGTACAGCTGCAGCGATGGGTTAGCTGCTCAGACAGCTGATGTGTAAAGTTAGTGGGGGAAATATAAGTCTCCAGCTTCAGCGATTTTTGCAATTCGTTCCCGTCGTTCCAGTTTATCCATGTATCTCCGATTTGGAAAGATAACTCTTTGTGTTGTCGTTTGTTTTGTGCTGTTCTTTTTTTATCCGTAGTGTATTTCTATATTGTTTTAGTGATTCACCATAGTGAAGGCTAGGCTCAGGTTTTCTCTATGTTTTTGGTTGGATGGGTTTCCCAATTTCTTTCTTAGGTTCTTGCATTCTTCATCAAACCATTTGTCATTGTTGTTAAATCTCTTAGGTTTTTAGATTTTATAAGGAAGCTGAGAGGTATACTGTTATACTGAGAGGTATACCAATATACTGTTTATGTTTTCTACTAAGTTTACACCTTCACAATTACAGTGAATCGTTTGGTCCAGGAAGTTGTCTAAAAGGGATTGAATTTATTGTTGTTTAATTGTTTTTCGGTAGGTTTCCACACTACTTTCCTTCCATCTATAGAATTTTTTTATATTATTCAGTTCCTTTGGCTATGATGCCTCATGATTGAGTATTGCTCTGTTCAAGTAGACTGTGCTTTTGCTGTGATCTGATAGGGGTGTCAGTGGGCTGACTGTGAATGCTCTGAGACTATGGGTTGAGGTCAGTGATAAAGTAGTCTACAGTACTACTGCCAAGAGATGAGCTATAGGTGTCACTACCATAGGAGTCCCCTTGAAGCCTACCATTGACTATGTACATACCCAGCGTGCGACAGAGCTGCAGGAGTTGTGACCCGTTTTTGTTGTGTATGTTGTCATAGTTGTGCTTAGGGGGGCATATGGGGGAGTGAATGATGTCACCTCCAGGTAGGTGTTTGTCTCCCTGTGTGCTGAGAGTGTCAGGTTCTGTCCAGTTCTGGCATTTAGGTCACCACAGACTAGTGCATGTCCCTGGGCCTGGAAATGATTGATTTCCCCCTCCAGGATGCAGAAGCTGTCTTCATTAAAGTATGGGCATTCTAGTGGGGGGATATAAATAGCACACAGGAGGACATTTTTCTCTGTTGAGATAATTCCCTTTGTAATTTATAGCCAAATATAAAATGTTCCTGTTTTGATTAATTTAATAGAGTGAGTTAGTACTGCTCTATACCAAATTAGCATATCCCCTGAGTCCCTTCCCAGCTCTCTGTGACCTAGGGGGCAACCAGTGGGTCCATCTCCTCTATACCATTTTTCTTGTAGGATGACAATGTCTGTATTTCTGATTTCTTTGGTGAAGTCCAGGTTCCTGCTCTTTAGACCAAAGGCAGATTACCCCTGGCCTTGGATTTTCCAGGATGAGAGTGAAGGCTTTGTGTTCCATAAAGTGTCCAATGTTATTCGTCTCACTCTCTCTCACTCTCTCACCCATCTCTCACTCTCTCGCCCCTCTTCTTATCTCTCTCCTCTCTCTCTCACTCTCGCTCTCTATCTATCTCCGTCTATGTTTATTTCTCTCCATCTCTCTTTCACCTCTCTCTTCCTATCTCTCTCTCTCCCTATCTCTCTGTCTCCCTCTTTCTCTCTCTCCCTCTCAGTCGGTGTTGTGATAAGAAGAGTTGTGGCAACAGAAACGAGACACCCTCTGACCCCGTCATCATTGACAGGTAAGCAGGCTACCCCCTCTCACCTGTCCCAGTTGTCATGGTGATGTACTTGTGTACACCACTGTGCTGCGATGTGTACAGAGGAGGAAGGTATGCCAGGGTGTGAGAGTGTGTGGGTGTGTGATAAGCATTGAGCAGCTCAGGGTTGCTTCTGTCAAGTCTTGGTTGTTATGTCGAGTTGTCTCAGTGAAACAACCTGAACCTCCAGCTCATACAGTACCTGTATCAGTCCTCCTAACAATCTCATACAGTACCTTTTTCAGCCCTCCTAACAATCCCATACAGTAACTCCCTCATTAGTTGACTTTGCTTAATGTCCTCCTTCCTGTGGTTTTGCTGCAGTGACCTGTTTCTCAAAAATTACTCTTAACGAGACCACGCTAATTAGACAATCACTCCCATTACTCTTCCAGAAGTGTGTGTGTGTGTGTGTGTGTGTGTGTGTGTGTGTGTGTGTGTGTGTGTGTGTGTGTGTGTGTGTGTGTGTGTGTGTGTGTGTGTGTGTGTGTGTGTGTGTGTGTGTGTGTGTGTGTGTGTGTGTGTGTGTATGCCTGGCTCATTATCCTGTAAAACGTCTGGGAATTATTATTATTTATAGTTATTCATTGTTATTGTGAATTATTGTTATTTTATTGTGTTGCTATTTCCTTTTTTTATTTAGCATATTGTTCTTAATTTTTAACTCTGCATCTTTGGGAAAGGGCTCGTAAGTAAGCATTTCACGGTAAAGTCTACACCTGTTGTATTCAGCGCATGTAACAAATACAATTTGATTTAATTTGAAACAGCTGATAGCTGACCAACTCTTTATTAACAAACTAAATAACACCAGAGGAGGAGAGAGAAAGAGGAGAGAGATGAGAGAGAGAAGAGAGAAGAGTGAAGAGAGGAGAGAGAAAGAGGAGAGAGATGAGAGATGAGAGAGAAGACAGGAGAGATAAAGAGGAGAGAGATGAGATAGAAGAGAGATAGAAGACAGGAGAGATGAGATAGAGGACAGGAGAGATGAGATAGAAGACAGGAGAGATGAGATAGAAGAGAAGAGAGATAGAAGACAGGAGAGATGAGATAGAAGAGAAGAGAGATAGAAGACAGGAGAGATGAGATGGAGGACAGGAGAGATGAGATAGAGGACAGGAGAGATGAGATAGAAGACAGGAGAGATGAGATAGAGGACAGGAGAGATGAGATAGAGAACAGGAGAGATGAGATAGAGAACAGGAGAGAGGCTGTTGTTCAGCGTAGGACAGGTGGTTTTAATAGTGATTCAAGGGGAAGTTGAAGTTGTATAATTGAGTCTCTTTCAATGACAAAGACTGACCAGGTGAATCCAAGTTAAAGCTGTAATCACTTATGGATGTCACTTGTTAAAATCCACTTCAATCAGTGTAGATGACGGGGAGGAGACAGGTTAAGAAGGATTTTTAAACTTGATACAATTGAGACATGGATTGTGTATGTGTGCCATTCAGAGTGCCATTCAGAGTGAACAAAAAATGTAAGTTCCTTTGAACGGGGTATGGTGATTTGTGTCAAGAACTACAACGCTTCCGGGCGGCGACAATGGGCCAATTGTGTGCCGCCCTATGGGACTCACAATCACGGCCAGTTGTGATACAGCCTGGATTCAAACCAGGGTGTCTGTAGTGACGCCTCAAGCACTGAGATGCAGTGCCTTAGACCGCTGCGCCACTCGGGAGCCCAACTTGACACAACTGTGGAAAGCACTGGAGTCAACATGGGCCAACGCTTTTGACACCTTATAGAGTCCATGCACCAACAAATTGAGGCTATTCTCAAGGCGAAAGGGGGTGCAACTCAATATTAGGAAGGTGTTCAGTGTAATTTGTTTACTTGTTTGTGGAAATGCTGAATAGGCTACTACAACTGCTAAGAATGTAGTGCTGCAAAATGAGCAAGTAGATCCTCCTCAATTTTCTCTCTCTCCTTCTTTCTCACTCTATCCATCTCTCCTTTTTCTCTCTCTCTCCTTTTTTTTGACTCTATCCATCTCTCCTTTTTCTTTATCTCTCCTTCTCTCTTTTTTCACCTGACCTATTTTCTAATCCAGGAGGTGTGTGTTTTTGCCATGTCCTAATTTGATGTTAGCCAATGCTACCCTCACACCTGAGCCTCAGCCTAGTAGGCCAACAGCACGGCACAGCCCAACACAGCCCAGCCAACCTGGTCTCATGACTAGACGTAACATTAGTATGATATGTAACGTGTTGTATGATTATGTAACACAGAAAGTTACTTAAGGCCCAAAATGAAAAATTAAAGTAGGGTGATGGACGGGTAGGCATGTAACGTGAATGTCTAGCAACCCAAAGGTTGAGTGTTCAAATCTCATCATGGACCATTTTAGCTAATTTGCAAATTTTCAACTAATTTCTACTTTTTAGCTACTTTGCACCTACTTAGCATGTTAGCTAATTATTCCCCTAATGCTAACCCTAACCTCAACCCTTTAACCTAAATCCTAACCTTAACCCTAACCTTAACCCCTAACCCTAATCCCTAGCCTAGCTAACGTTAGCCAAAACAAATTGGAATTCGTAACATATCATAAGTTTTGCGAATTTGTAACATGTCATATGAAATGGATGATGGACATTTACAAATTAACCAACATACCATATGAAACGTA
>NC_036846.1:22540898-22551932 GCF_002910315.2 Salvelinus sp. IW2-2015
AACTGAGCAATCGGGGGAGAAGGGCCTTGGTCAGGGACGTGACCAAGAACCTGATGGTCACTCTGACAGAGCTCCAAAGTTCCTCTCTGGAGATGGGAGGACCTTCCAGAAGGACAACCATCTCTGCAGCACTCCACCAATCAGGCCTTTATGGTAGAGTGGCCAGATGGAATCCACTCCTCAAAAAAAGGCACATTACAGCCCGCTTGAAGTTTGCCAAAAGACACCTAAAGACTCCCAGACCATGAGAAACAAGATTGTCTGGTCTGATGAAACCAATATTGAACTTTTTGGCCTGAATGTCAAGCGTCACATCTGGAGGAAACCTGGCACCATCCCTACGGTGAAGCGCGGTGGTGGCAGCATCATGYKGTGGGGATGTTTTTCAGCGGGAGAGACTGGAAGACTAGTCAGGATTGAGGGAAAGATGAAAGGAGCAAAGTACAGAGAGATCCTTGATGAAAACCTGCTCCAAAGCACTCAGGACCTCAGACTGGGCCTATGGTTCACCTTCCAACAGGACAACGACCCTAAGCACACAGCCAAGACAACGCAGGAGTGGCTTCAGGACAAGTCTCTGAATGTCCTTGAGTGGCCCAGCCGGAGCCCGGACTTTGAACCCGATCGAACATCTCTGGAGAGACCTGGAAATAGCTGTGCAGCAACGCTCCCCATTCAACCTGACAGAGCTTGAGAGGATCTGCAGAGAAGAATGGGAGACTGTCACCAAATCAGGTGTGCAAAGCTTGTAGCATCATACCCAAGAAGACTCAATGCTGTAATTGCTGACAAAGGTGCTTCAACAAAGTACTGAGTAAAGGGTCTGAATACTTATGTTAATGTGATATTTCTGTTTTTTGCAAACATTTCTAAAAACTTTTTTTAGCTTTGTCATTATGGAGTATTGTGTGTAGACTGATGAGGGGAAAAAAAGATTTAATCAATTTTAGAATAAGTCTGTAACATAACAAAATGTGGAAACTGTCAAGGGGTCTGTCACGACTTCCGCCGAAGTCGGCCCCTCTCCTTGTTCGGGTGGTGTTCGGCGGTCGACGTCACCGGCTTTCTAGTCACCACCGATCCATTTTTCTGTTTCGTTTTGTTTTGTCTGTATTATACACACCTGGTTTCAATTCCCCTATTATGTTCCCTATTTAACCCTCTGGCTTTCATTTCTGTTTTKTCCGTGATTGTTTGTTACGTTAGTGGTTGTTGTATTTTCTTATATGTTTTGTAATTATTCCCGTTGTGGAATTTTGCTGAGATTTTGAGTAAACGTTTTGTGTTTCGCTCAACACTGGTGTCCTGCATTTGACTCTGCTACTTCGCCGCACACAACCCTGACGGAATCACGGACCAAACTTCAAATGGAGTCAGCAGGCGCAGCCAGCCCCTCTCTCCCAGTCGAGGAGCAAGTTCAACAGCACGCGACCATGTTACACAGTTTAGGGACCGCGAAGGATCGCGTGCTGCAGACTATGGACCGATGGGAGAGAGGAGGTTGACCGGTAAATCATACCCATCAACGCCCACCACACGCATCTCCCTACTCCACCGGTCATCCCCTCCATCGTCAGGACCCAGTGGGATTCGCTCTCCTCTCCAGGAGCGTATGACGGTACAGCCGCCGGGTGTCAGGCGGTTCCTCCTAACAGTTGGAGTCTATGACCTGCAACCTGTTCATCCGACCCCTTCAGGACGAGAGAGAGTGGGCGCCCTCATCTCCTGTCTACTGGTAAGGCCCTGGAGTGGGCCAACGCCATCCTGGGGAGGGAGAGGGTCAAACCCTGGATGACTATGATGACTTCTCTCGTCCGCTTCCGGGCGGTCTTTGATCATCCACCTGAGGGGAGGAGCGGCGGGGAGAGCGTTTGTTTCCATCTCAGACAGGGGATGAGGAGCGCTCAAGATTTCGCCCTGGACTTCCGTACTCTGGCCGCTGGTGCGGGATGGAATGAGCGCCGCTGAGTCGATCACTACAGGTGTAGTCTACGAGAGGAGTTCGTAAGGGAGTTAGCCTGCAGGGACAATTCGCCACTCTAACCTGGCCAGCTGGTGGATTTATCTATCCGGCTGGAGTAACCTGTTGGGCCTCCCCGCGGACGTCTAGATCGGGGTCCGCCCTTTCCATTACCCAGCCCTCTTCTGGATCCTACTCATCCTGATGGAGTTAGGTAGGGGCTGACTAGTAGGAGCACCAGAGGGAGGACCCACTCCATGCGACCAACTGTGGACGCAGAGGACACACTGCTGTCCGGTGCTGGGGTGTTTCTCCTGGCAAGTCGAAGGTAGCAGGCGGCACTGATGGGTCATCTTCCGGTGTATAGCGCACATAACTCACCCAGAGTCTTCTGTTCGCGCACAGTGTTTACATTATAGATGTTCCTGTAGTTTTTCTCGCATCCTCAGCATAAGGCGGCTAGTAGATTCAGGCGCAGCGCTGGAATTTTATTGATATCGCTTCTTTAGCACCATAGATTAGGGGGATTCCCTTAAAATTTTATTCCCTGTTTGAAAAAAATGTTCCTCCCTGCACATCTGCTCGTTACGAATTAGTCGTCCTTTGGGGTCGGGGCTGAATTCGGGAGGTCACAGCGCCCATCGCTATGAGAACGCAGGGGGATCACGAGGAGAGAATTAGTCTCTTTTTTGGATCGACTCTCCTGCGTTTCCATGTGTGTGGGCTTCCCTTGGTTGGCCTCTCATGATCCGATTATTTCGTGCAGCAGAGGGACTCTCAAGGGATGGTCTGTCAGTGTTCTAGGTAGATGTGTAGGTGTGTTCCTTAGGTGCCGACTACGGTGGAAAGTCCAAACCAGGTCCACCAACATGCACATTCCTCCCGAATATGCCGATTTGGCACTGCTTTCTGTAAGAAGAAGGCGACTCAATTACCACCCATCGACCGGGGGATTGTAGCGATAGATCTCTTGGTAGCTACACTTCCCAGGAGTCACGTGTATCCTCTGTCACAGGAGGAGACGGTGGCTATGGATACATATGTCACCGAATCTCTGGGACAGGGACATTCGGCCTTCCATCTCACCTGTCTCCTCGAGTTTTTTTTTTTTCTGATGGAGGTTTGCGCCCGTGTATTGATTATCGAGGTTAAATAAAGATCAGGTAAAATACATTACCGCTACACCTCATAGCCAGTATGACCGAGTCATTACACGGGGCGCGCTTCTTCACAAAATTGGAACCTCAGGAGCGCTTACAACCTGGTGCGTATTAAGGGGGGAGATGAGTGGAAGACAGCATTTAGCACCACTTTTGGGCATTATGAGTACCGAGTCATGCCGTACGGTTATGAATGCTCCATCAGTCTTCCAATCATTTGTGATGAGATCTTCAGGGACCTGCACGGGCAGGGTGTAGTGGTGTATATAGATGACATTCTAATATACTCCGCTACACGCGCCGAGCATGTGCTTGTCTGTGCGCAGGGTGGCTTGGTCGACTGTTGGAGCATGACCTGTACGTCAAGGCTGAGAAATGTCTGTTCTTCCAACGATCCATCTCCTTCCTAGGTACCGCTTTCAGCGTCAGGGGTAGAGAGATGGAGAATGACCGCATTTCAGCCGTGGTGTAATTGGCCGACTCCAACCACGGTAAAGGAGGTGCAGCGGTTTTTAGGGTTTGCCAACTACTACCGGAGATTTATCCGGGGTTTTGGTCAGGTAGCGGCTCCCATTACCTCACTGCTGAAGGGAGGACCGGTGCGACTGCAGTGGACAGCTGGGGCGGACAGGGCTTTTGGTCACCTGAAGGCTCTGTTTACCTCGGCTCAGTTCTGGCTCATCCTGATCCTACCTTAGCATTCATAGTTGAGTGGACGCGTCCGAGGCGGGGATAGGGCTGTGCTGTCTCAGCGTTCGGGTACGCCACCAAAGCTCCGCCCCTGTGCATTCTTTTCGAAGAAAGCTCAGCCGGCGGAGCAAACTATGATGTGGGGGACCGGGAGTTGCTGGCTTTTGTCATGGCTCTGAAAGCGTGGGACACTGGCTTGAGGGGGCTAGACACCCTTTTCTCATTTGGACTGACCACCGCAATCTGGAGTACATCCGGGCAGCGAGGAGAATGAACCCTCGCCAGGCAAGGTGGGCCATGTTTTTCACCCGTTTTGATTTCACCCTTACCTACAAACCAGTTCCCAGAACGTTAAGCAGATGCACTGTCCCGGCTGTATGATACAGAGGAAGGTCCACAGATCCACTCCCATAATTACAGCCTCTCTCTGGGGCACCGGTGGTGTGGGAGGTGACGCGGACAATCGAACGGGCGTCCCGTACAGAGTCCATTCCACATGACTGTCCAGCGGGGCGTCTGTACGTTCCGTTTGATGTCCGCGATCGTTTGATCTGTTGGGCTCATACATCACCCTCCTCTGGTCATCCTGGTATCGGTCGGACGGTGCGCTGCCTTTCTGGGAAGTACTGGTGGCCCACTTTAGCTAAGGACGTGCGGGTTTATGTTTCCTCCTGTTCGGTATGTGCACAGTGAAGGCACCTAGACATCTGCCCAGAGGAAATTACAACCCCTTCCCGTTCCACAGCGACCATGGTCACACCTATCGGTGGATTTCGTGACGGATCTTCCCCGTCGCGGGGTAACACCACGATCCTGGTCGTTGTGGATCGGTTTCTAAGTCCTGCCGTCTCCTTCCTTTGACCGGTCTCCCTACGGCTCTACAAACTGCGGAGGCTCTGTTCACCCATGTATTCCGGCACTACGGGGTGCCTGAGGATATAGTTTCTGATCGGGGTCCCCAATTTACGTCTAGAGTCTGTGAGGCGTTTATGGAACGCCTGGGGATCTCGGTCAGCCTTACCTCAGGTTTCCACCCCGAGAGCAACGGGCAGGTGGAGAGAGTAAACCAGGATTGTGGTAGGTTTCTGAGGTCCTATTGCCAGGACCGGCCGGGGAGTGGGCAGCTTACATCCCCTGGGCCGAGATGGCCCAAAACTCCCTCCGCCACTCCTCTACCAACCTATCACCTTTCAGTGTGTGCTAGTTACCAGCCGGTCCTGGCACCATGGCATCAGAGCCAGATTGGGCTCCTGCGGTGGATGAATGGTTTCGGCACTCAGAGGAGACTTGGAACGGCTGCCCACGTACGCGACAACATGCCATCAGGAGAAAAAGGGAGTGCCGACCGCCACCGCAGTGAGGCCCCGGTGTATGCACCGGGGGATCGGGTCTGGCTCTCGACCCGAAACCTACCCCTTTCACCTGCCCTGCCGAAACTGGGCCCGGTTTGTGGGGCCATTTAAAGTCCTGAGGAGATTGAACGAGGTTTGTTATAGGTTACAACTCCCCCTGATTACCGTATTAACCCCTCGTCCATGTGTCTCTCCTCAGGCCGGTGGTGCTGGTCCGCTCCAGCAGTCTGAGGTGGCGGGGAGGTTCCTCCGCCCCCTCTTGACATCGAGGGGTCCCGGCGTATAGCGTAAGAGCCATCATGGATTCTAGGCGTCGGGCGAGGGGCCTTCAGTACCTCGTGGAGTGGGAGGGGTACGGTCCGGAGGAGAGATGCTGGTACCGGTGGAGGACATTCTAGATCCTTCTATGTTACAAGAGTTTCACCGTCTCCACCGGATCGCCCTGCACCTCGCCCTCCGGGTCGTCCTCGAGGCCGTGTCGTCGCGCTGCTGGAGCCGCGCGTCAAGGGGGGGGTACTGTCACGACTTCCGCCGAATCGCGGCCCCTCTCCTTGTTCGGGTGGTGTTCGGCGGTCGACGTCACCGGCTTTCTAGTCACACACCGATCCATTTTTCTGTTCGTTTGTTTTGTCTGTATTATACACACCTGGTTTCAATTCCCCTATTATGTTCCCTATTTAACCCTCTGGCTTTCATTTCTGTTTTGTCCGTGATTGTTTGTTACGTTAGTGGTTGTTGTATTTTCTTATATGTTTTGTAATTATTCCCGTTGTGGAATTTTGCTGAGATTTTGAGTAAACGTTTTGTGTTTCGCTCAACACTGGTGTCCTGCATTTGACTCTGCTACTTCGCCGCACACAACCCTGACAGGGTCTTACAACACACACACTCAGTCAATACGATACATGGTCATTTAGCAGACCATTATATTCTAACAACTTACAGTTGTGAGGTGTTATTGAATAACTCTGACACACGGACACAAATACACACACTAGTAGTGAGCCTGCGTGAGCCCCATTTCTGACTCTGGAAGTGACTCTTGAGACGACTGAGGAGGGAGGAGGGAGGGAGGGAGGGAGGGAGGGAGGGAGGGAGGGAGGAGGATCATAAAACAGGATATAGACATAATATGACATTTGAAATGTCTTTATTCTTTTGGAACTTTTGTCACATTTGTTTTTTTATCTATTTCACTTGCTTTGGCAATGTAAACACATTTCCCATGCCAATATAGCCCCTTAAATTGAAATTGAGTTCTCCCTTTCACTCCATGCTACTCCTATCACTGGTAGCGCCCAGTGTAGTAAGACTACTGACCTCAAAACCTGAGCTAAAACCCAACAACATGTAATTAGTGTCGAAGCAGTGGATTGGCTTACAGCGTTGATCAACACTGGTACCACTAATTAGCTCCCTTTAGACCTGTGTGTGTAGAGGATGTTGATATACACCGTTGGATCCCCTGTGAGATGAGAATCAAGCTCATACTCTGAGTTGATATTCACTTAATAATAAGGAATTGCCCTTGACCACGCCCACACATTGGGGAAAACAAACATTCTTTCCCGTTGACCCCCGTTGACCCCCGTCGTAGAAGAGCCAACTGCGTTGCCGATTTTCTTTGTTATACAGAAATAACAAAACATGTCAAAAAGCGACTGTGTTGTTCAATTAAGCAATAAGTCCAGAAGGGGTATGGTATATGGCCAATATACCACGGCTGAGGGCTGTTCTTAGGACACAGCTCTTAGCCGTGGTATGTTGACGATATATCACAAACCCCCAAGGTGCCTTATTGCTATTATACACTGGTTACCAACAAAATTAGAGCAGAAAAAATCAATGTTTTGTCATACCCATGGTATACGGTCTGATATACCACGGCTTTCAGCCAATCAGCATTCAGGGCTCGAACCACCCAGTTTATAATGTACATTTAATCACAGGTAAGACATTTACCT
Source organism: Salvelinus sp. IW2-2015 (assembly GCF_002910315.2). Classification (NCBI taxonomy): domain Eukaryota; kingdom Metazoa; phylum Chordata; class Actinopteri; order Salmoniformes; family Salmonidae; genus Salvelinus; species Salvelinus sp. IW2-2015. The sequence continues at coordinate 22,548,025 of NC_036846.1, forward strand.
TGTTTAGTATAGTCCGTTTTAAACTCCACTCAGTACTTGTACATTTCTTGTCCTTTTGTATGTGTTGTTGGCTAGCTTAATGTTCTGGTTGGTAGCTAGCTAGCACTCGTGGCTAACGTTAGTACCATCATGAAAAGTGKCATGAGGGAAGCCCTAATATATTCGGTTTTTCTAGGTAGTGAGAACGCTCGGGAGCTTGTTGAAATGTAATATTTAGACATGTACTTTTCTTAAATGTAGTTTGGACTAAAACAAGAAAATTGTGTTTTTGCTGTGAGACAATTGGGTATCCAAGGTAACCACAGGTTGTTTCCCCACGGGCGGGGCCGCAACGTTCTATATAACACCAACTGGGACTATTATGAAACCAGGCCAACCTGAGATAGGTGTTCTGTTCTGCTCCTCTTTGTCACAAATCAGCTTATAAATATTTTCTCCTCTCTCTCCTCTCTATTTCCACCTTCTCCTTCTCTCTCCCAAAGTTAACCATCCCTCTCTCTTTACTTCTGTCCTAGACTGGTGGTCAGTAGACATCTTGCTAAACAGAATACTGTCTCTGTCTCATGCCGTTATTTTAGTGCAACATCACAGAGCAAAAGGCAAGAGATGGGTTCTCTCGAAGACACTTACCCTTCTAACCCGTGAGAAGGGTAAGACATGGGAGAGTGATGGGTTCTCTCTAAGACACATAAGACACAGAGGAAGGGTAAGACATGGGAGAGTGATGAGTTCTCTCTAAGACACGGGTTAGGGTAAGACATGGGAGAGTGATGGGTTCTCTCTAAGACACAGGGAGAGTAAGAACATGGGAGAGTGATGAGTTTCCTCTAAGACACAGAAAGGGTAAGACATGGGAGAAGTGATGGTTTCTCTCTAAGACACAGAGAAGGGTAAGACATGGGAGATAATGAGTTCTCTCTAAGACACAGAGAAGGGTAAGACATGGGAGAGTGATGAGTCTCGTCTAAGACACGGGTTAGGGTAAGACATGGGAGAGTGATGGTTTCTCTCTAAGACACAGGAAAGGGTAAGACATGGAGAGTGATGAGTTCTCTCTAAGACACAGAGAAGGGTAAGACATGGGAGAGTGATGAGTTCTCTCTAAGACACAGCATGGAGAGTGAGTAAGAACAGACATGGAGAGTGGATGGTTTTCTCTCAAGACACAGGGAGAGTAAGACCATGGGAGAGTGATGGTTTCTCTCTACAGACCCAGGGAGAGTAAGACATGGGAGAGTGATGGTTTCTCTCTAAGACACAGTGAGGAGTAAGACAATGGGAGAGTGATGAGTGTTCTTCTCTAAGACAGGGGTTAGGGTAAGACATGGGAGAGTGATGGGTTCTCTCTAAGACAGGGGTTAGGGTAAGACATGGGAGAGTGATGGGTTCCTCTAAGACAAGGGGTTAGGGTTAAGACATGGGAGAGTGTATGAGTTCTCTTCTAAGACGGGTTTAGGGTAAGACATGGGAGAGTGATGGTTCTTCTCTAAGACATGGGGAAAGGTAAGACATGGGAGAGTGATGGTTTCTCTCTACGAACACGGGAAGAGTAAGACATGGAGAAGGGTAAGACAGGTAGGAGAGTGATGAGTTCTCTCGAAGCAACGGGTAAATAGTAAGACATAGGTGAGTGATTGATTCTCTCTAAGACATGGGAGAGTGATGGGTTCTCTCTAAGACATGGGAGAGTGATGGGTTCTCTTAAGAACATGGAGAGTGATGGGTTCTGTCTAGACCGGAAGAGTAAGACATGGGAGAGTGATGTGGTTCTCTCTAAGACACGGGAGAGTGCAGATGGTGTGTTCTCTCTAAGACATGGGAGAGTGATGGGTTCTCTCTCTAGACCGGGAGAGAGAAGAAGGGTAAGACGATGATCTCTAAGTAATGTAGATAGTGATTGTTGTTCTCTCTAAGACATGGGAGAGTGATGTGGTTTCCTACATGGGGTAATGAGGTTCATCAGACTGGAAGAGTGACAGTCTCTCAAGAGGGAGAGTGTGGGTTCTCTCTAGACATGAGGAGGTCTTCTAAAACGGGGGTAAGACATGGGTAGATGATGGTGTTCTCTCTAAGACACGGAGAGAGTAAGACAGGATTTGGAGAGTGATGTGTTCTCTGACGAGAGGTAAGACATGGAGAGTGATGTGGTTTCTCTAAACACGGGAAGGTAAGACATGGGAGAGTGATTTGTTCTCTCTAAGACACGGGAGGAGTAGATGGAGGTGTACTGCGGAGGTAAGCCTGAGATGCGGGGTTTCCTCGTAAGACACGGGTTAGGGTAAGACATGGAGAGTGATGGTTGCTCTCTTAAGACAACGGTTGAGGGTAAGACATGGGAGAGTGATGTGTTTCTTCTAGAAGACACGAGGTAGGGTAAGACATTGGGAGAGTGATGTTTCTTCTCTAAGACACGGGGAAGGGTATAAAGACATGGGAGAGTGATTGTTCTCTCTAAGACACGGGTTAGCGGAAGACATGGGAGAGATGATGGTTTCTTCTTCTAAGACTACGGGTTGGGTAAGACATGGGAGAGTGATGAAGTTCTCTCTAAGGACACGGGTTAGGGTAAAGCATGGGGAGTGATGCGTTTCTCTCTAAGACAGCGGTTAGGGTAAGACAGGAGAGTTATGAGTTTTTCTCCTCTAAGACACGGGTGGGTAAGAACATGGGAGAGTGATGGTTCTCTCTAGACACTGTTGGGAACAGGTTAGTACATGCAGCGGGACTATAAGGAACTATAGGGAGAGTGATGGTTTCTCTCGAAGCGCGAGCAACGGAGTAAATGTAAGACATAGTGAGTTGATTGTTCTCTCTAAGACATGGGAGAGTTGATGGGTTCTCTCTAAGACATGGAGAGTGATGCGGTTCTCTCTAAGACCTGGGAGAGTGGATGGTTTCTCTTCTTAAGACACGGGGAAGAGTAAGACAGTTGGGAGATGATGAGTTCTCTCTAAGGACATGGAGAGTGATGGTTTCTCTCTAAGACACGGCGGGAAGAGTAAGACATGGGAAGAGTGATGTGTTCTCTCTTAAGACATGGGGAGAGTGATGGGTTCTCTCTAAGACACGGAAGAGTAAGACATGGGAGAGTGATGGTTTCTCTCTAAAGACACGGGTTAGGGTAAGACATGCGTAGAGTGATGGGTTATCTCTCTAAGACACGGGTTAGCGGTAAGACATGGAGAGTTGATGGTTTCATCTACTAAGAACGGGGAAGGGCTAAGACGATGGGGAGATGTGATGTGTTCATCTCTAAGACACAGAGAAGGGTAAGACATGGAGAGTGATTGTGTTCTCTCTAAAGACACGGGGAAGGGTAAGACCATGGAGAGTGATATGTTCTCTACTAAGACACGGGGAAGGGTAAGAACATGGCGAGGAGTGGATTGGTTTCTCTCTAAGACACGGGTTAGGGTAAGACATGGAGAGCATGGTTTCTCTCTGAAGACACGGTTAGGGGTAAGACATGGGAGAAGTGATGACGTTTCTCTCTTAAGACACGGGGAAGGGTAAGACATGCGCGGAGAGTGATGCTTTCTCTCTAAGACACGGGGAAGCGGTAAGACATTGGGAGAGGTGATGGGTTCTCTCTTTTAAGACACAGGGAGAGTAAAGACATGGGAGAGTGATTGAGTTCTCTCTAAGACACAGAAAAGGAGGTAAGACATGGGAGAGTGATAAGAGAATTTCTCTCTTAAGACACAGGAGAAAGGCGTAAGACATGGGAGAAGTAATGAGTTCTCTCTAAGACACATGAGAAGGGTAAGACATGGGAGAGTGATGAGTTCTCTCTAGACACGGTTAGGGTGAAGACATGGGAGAGTGTATGCGTTTCTCTCTAAGGACACACGAGAAGGGTAAGACATGGGAGAGTGGGATGATGTTCTCTCTAAGAATCTCTCTCTTTT
>NC_036846.1:22552032-22556166 GCF_002910315.2 Salvelinus sp. IW2-2015
GTCAATGTACTCTCCTCTGATGATCTTATAGAGCAGAACGGCAGTCTGAGAGAACAGATCTCATACAACAAGTATCCCAGTGCCCAGACATCAGACTTAGAACCGTATGGAATAGAGATACTAAGGGCAGGCATTTATTTCAAGTACAGAGGAAAAGTCGGGGAGGGGAGGACGGCAGGAAGGGACAGAAAAGAGGAGGCTATTTTTACAAGTTTAAGGGTAGGACACATCCGGTTGAATAAGACCTTAAATGTGATAGGAAAGCATCCAACAGGAAAGTGTGATTGTTGCCAGGAAAAGAGAGACAGTGGAGCATGTATTGGTACAGTGTGGGCAGTATCAGAGATCTAAAAAGATCTGGTATGAGGGAGAAGGGGATACAGGAAATTAGTTTAAAGAGTATATATTTGTTTTATAAATATTACAGTTTTTTCCAATGATTTACACACTGAAACTGGCTCATGAGGCACAATGACCCAACCCTGTAACTCAGCAATACTACTGGCACATGTTTTGCTTTACACTCAGATTGCAATTCTATAACAAACATTTGGCAAAACACAACACACAATTCTCTACCTTTGACACAACCTTCACAACTAAAATGTTTTGTGTGCAAATGAAAAGCAACACTGTTCAACAAGCTAAGCTCAATTACCAATTGATCCCTTCCACTATACACATCTTCAAACACTAACTGTTTAAATGTACACATTGCAATCAGACCTTTGGTATGGATAAAAAGGCCCCAGGTGAGCCCCAGGTGAGCCCCTGTGTTTGGAGAACAATGGGGGAAAAAATAGTAGAGGTGGAGGAAGACCAAGAACAAGGAGAGTAATCTATGATGAAATTCAGGCGACTATGGTGGACCATGTGGTCAACCCTGGTTTGACCTTGAGAGGGGCTGGTCAACCATGGTTTGACCTTGAGAGGGGCTGGTCAACCCTGGTTTGACCTTGAGAGGGGCTGGTCAACCATGGTTTGACCTTGAGAGGGGCTGGTCAACCATGGTTTGACCTTGAGAGAGGCAGAGAGTGCTGCCCAATCTGAGCCGCTTCACCGTAGCGGCTCCATCATCCGGACATTCCAAAATAAGAATAGGTAAGTACTGCAGACATTGGACCTCTACTACTTGACAGTAATACAACATAGAATCAAATCAAATTGATTCATAAAGCCCTTTGTGCATCAGCCAAAATGCTATACAGACACCCAGCCTAAAACCCCAAACAGCAAGCAATGAAGATGTATTTTTTTAATTTTACCTTTATTTAACCAGGTAGGCAAGTTGAGAACAAGTTCTCATTTACAATTGCGACCTGGCCAAGATAAAGCAAAGCAGTTCGACACATACAACAACACAGAGTTACACATGGAGTAAAATAAACATACAGTCAATAATACAGTAAAAAAAAAAAGTATATATACAATGTGAGCAAGTGAGGTGAGATAAGGGAGGTAAAGGCAAAAAAAGGCCATGGTGGCAAAGTAAATAAAAGATAGCAAGTAAAAACACTCGAATGGTAGATTTGCAGTGGAAGAATGTGCAAAGTAGAAATATAAATAATGGGGTGCAAAGGAGCTAAATAAATAAATACAGTAGAAGAGGTAGTTGTTTGGGCTAAATTATAGATGGGCTATGTACAGGTGCAGTAATCTGTGAGCTGCTCTGACAGCTGGTGCTTAAAGCTAGTGAGGGAGATAAGTGTTTCCAGTTTCAGAGATGTTTGTAGTTCGTTCTAGTCATTGGCAACAGAGAACTGGAAGGAAAGGCGGAAGGAGGAATTGGTTTTGGGGGTGACCAGAGAGATATACCTGCTGGAGCGCGTGCTACAGGTGGGTGCTGCTATGGTGACCAGCGAGCTGAGATAAGGGGGGACTTTACCTAGCAGGGTCTTGTAGTGATGGCTAGGAAAAACTCCCTAGAAAGGCAGGAACCTGGGAAGAAACGAGGAGAGGAACCAGGCTCTGAGTGGTGGCCAGTCCTCTTCTGGCTGTGCCGGGTAGAGATTCTAACAGTTCATTGCCAAGATGTTCAAACGTTCATAGATGACCAGCAGGGTCAAATAATTCCAATACATACTGTAAGGGAAACAAGGTAAATGTTTAATGTATTACTGCATGTATGAAATTGGAAGCTATACTATTTTGTAACATGTTTATCTTGTATACTGTACTACTGTAGTGTTTACTGTACTCCATGCTATTTTGTTTTTGTAGAACTGAGAGATGACCAACACCTATGTGGTGGTAGATCGTGTCTATTTACAGACGAACAGGAGGCCGCCATTGTGCAAATGGTAGTTGAAAATAATGCCATAACACTGCGGGGGAATCCAACAACAGATGATTGAAAACCCTGCCATCTTTCATAACATCAGAGTGAGTTTATCAACCACAGCCCGCATCCTTAAAAAACACCATCTCCGGATGAAGCAAATCTACAGAGTCCCATTTGAAAGGAATTCCCAAACAGTGAAGGATAAACGGTACGAATATGTGCAAGTAAGCAATGCAGTAGTATTACACTCTTGAAACAGAGACTCATTGATGTTGCCAGTGAACTTTACTATACAGCAATTGCAGTATTTACTGTCATTTCAGAGAATCATGGAGTTGGATGCAAGTCCCATCCCCCGCCAACTCATATTCATAGATGAGGCTGGTTAAATTTAGCAAAGACAAGGAGGAGGAAGGACATCATTGGTCAACGCACCACCATTGAGGTACTGTACCTGGCCAGCGCGGTGGAAATGTCACCATATGCACAGCTATGACCCACAATGGGGTCCTCCACCACCATACAAAACTGCCTATCTCCTTCATTTCCTGAACACCTTACATGACAATCTTTTCCCAGCCAGAACAGAGGGCCAGGTGCTCCAGAACAGAGGGCCAGGTGCTCCAGAACAGAGGGCCAGGTGATCCAGAACAGAGGGCCAGGTGATCCAGAACAGAGGGCCAGGTGATCCAGAACAGAGGGCCAGGTGATCCAGAAACAAAGAGGGCCAGGTGATCCTGAGCAGCAAATGTATGTTCTAATTTGKGACAACGTCACTTTTTTCCCCCATCGGGCTGCTCAGGTCCGCAACTGCTTCCATGACCATCCCATGTTTATAATACTCTACCTCCCACCATATTCCCCATTTCTCAACCCCACTGAGCAGTTGTTTTCAGCATGCAGGTGGAAGGTGTGAATGTATGGCTGTTCTCCAGGCAATGGAGGAGGCCTGTGGTGACATTCCAGCAGAGTCCTGTCAGGGGTGGATGCGTCATGCCAGAAGATATTTCCCCCGCTGTCTGGCCTGTGATGTTTATGAAAATCTGTGGCCGGACCAAAACAACAGACATTACTGATTTTGGTTTTGCAATGGAGTATTTGTTTCTTGACTTATGATTTAGATTTGACCATATTTTGACAGGTTCTTCATCTATTCCGTACAATTGATCTAACATACATTACAGTAGTACAAATAGGCCTATTTTTCTTCCTTTGCATATGCAAAATATTTTTACTGTATGTGTGCTTACAGTATGCTGTTTGAGTTCTGTTGAAATATAAAACGTATTTTTGCATTTGTGTTCCTTTCTTGTTTGAATACACACAAACAATATACAGTATAACAAAATCTAAGTCTTTACACTGAAATTGGTTCTGTTAGCAATGTTTTGAATATGTCACAGTGTGATCTCAGCTGTCACTAAGTTAGATTCATTTGATGTGTGTGTGTCTCTCATTTGTATACAGAGTTTAATTTTGAGCAGGGAGTACATGATTTTGATTGCTGTGTTTCATTTTGCAAGATGTCTGTAGGGTTTGGGGAAATTGGCTAACTGTTTTGTATTTAGAGTTTTGAGTACCTGAGATGTAGTTTCAGCAAACGTGTGTTAACAAACTGGGAAAAACTGTAAAACTTGCAGTGAAGCCACCCAACATCTACATCACAGTAATCTAACAAACTCCCATCCAGAGAGACCCACTGAAGCAACCAGGGTCAACGCCCTGCTCAAGAGCACGTCGACAGATCTCCCATAAGGTCAAAAACAAGGACCCGAACCAGCGACCTATCAGCTACTGGCCAAAACTCCCAACCGCCAGCCCCCCCCACAGTTCCCCGAGAGCTGCCCTCAACC
>NC_036846.1:22563552-22567523 GCF_002910315.2 Salvelinus sp. IW2-2015
ATCCAAGAGAAAACAAATTAGAAGAATTTCCCCGCCACAGTTCCCGAGCTGCCCTCAACCATCCAGATCCCCCCACAGTTCCCCGAGAGCTGCCTCAACCATCCAAGATCCCCCCTACAGTTCTCGAGAGCTGCCCTCAACCATCCAAGATCCCCCCACAGTTCCCCGAGAGCTGCCCTCAACCATCCAAGATCCCCCCCACAGTTCTCCGAGAGCTGCCCTCAACCTCCAAGATCCCCCACAGTTCCCGAGAGCTGCCCTCAACCATCCAAGATCCTCCCCCTACAGTTCCCGAGAGCTGCCCTCAACCATCCAAGATCCCCCCTACAGTTCCCGAGAGCTGCCCTCAACCATCCAAGATCCCCCCCACAGTTCCCGAGAGCTGCCCTCAACCATCCAAGATCCCCCCCCACAGTTCCCGAGAGCTGCCTCAACCATCCAGATCCCCCACAGTTCTCCGAGAGGTATTTTCAGGTCTCTCCAGAAATGTTCGATCGGGTTCAAGTCTGGGCTCTGGCTGGGGCACTCAAGGACATTCAGAGACTTGTCCCGAAGCCACTCCTGTGTTGTCTTGGCTGTGTGCTTAGGGTTGTTGTCCTGCTGGAAGGTGAACATTCACCACAGTCTGAGGTCCTGAGCGGTCTGGAGCAGGTTTTCATCAAGGATCTCTCTGTACTTTGCTCCGTTCATCTTTCCCTCGATCCTGACCAGTCTCCCAGTCCCTGCCGTTGAAAAACTTCCCCACAGCATGATGCTGCCACCACCATGCTTCACCGTAGGGATGGTGCCAGATTTCCTCCAGACGTTATGCTTTGCATTCAGGACAAAGAGTTAAATCTTGGTTTCATCAGACCAGAGAATCTTGTTTCTCATGGTCTGAGAGTCTTAGATGCCTTTTGGCATACTCCAAGTGTGCTGTCATGTGTCTTTTACTGAGAAGTGGCTTCCGTCTGGCCACTCTACCATAAAGGCCTGATTGATGGAATGCTGCAGAGATGGTTGTTCTTCTGGAATGTTATCCCATCTCCACAGAGGAACTCTGGAGCTCTGTAAGAGTGACCATCGGGCCCTCCTCCCCTGATTGTTCAGTTTGGCCAGGCGGCCAGCTCTAGGAAGAGTCTTGGTGGTTCCAAACTTCTTCCATTTAAGAATAACGGAGGCCACTGTGTTCTTGGGGACCTTCAATGCTGCAGACATTTTGGGGTAACCTTCCCCAGATCTGTGCCTCGACACAATCCTGTCTCGAAAATCTGCGGACAATTCCATCGTCCTCATGGCTGTGAAACCTTATTTAAACAGGGGTGTGCCTTTCCAAATCCTGTCCAATCAATGAATTTACCACAGGTGCTCCAATCAAGGATGATCAATGGAATCGGGATGCACCTGAGCTCAATGTTGAGTCTCATAGCAAAGGGTCTACTTCACCATCAGCCCATTTTATTGGTAAACTGCAGGTTAATGTAAAAGTTGTGTCTTTTAAAGATCCAATACATAATATGGTACACTTATCATAATTGGTTTTAGTTTAGACAGGCAAGAAAAGTTATCTAGATCATCAATGAGACATTGCAGGGATCTAGCYTGTGGACTTTATATAAAACTTGAGTCATCGGCATACATGGGCACCTTTGTTTTATAGCCTTGGATTTAAAATCGCCTAAAGTTCTTATTTGATCTGATYGTAATAGCTTGGCCATAACGAATAGATATGGTAACAACGGACACTCTCGTTTAATTCTTCTTGACAGTTCAAAACTCTCTGAGAAGTAGCCATTATTTACTATTTTACACCTGGGGTTGCTATACATTACCTTGGATAAGAGACTCAGCCAAATGTTTAAAAAAAATATCCAAGCGTTTACATATAAATTCCAGTCGTACTTTATCAAATGCCTTTTCTAAATATGGTAATGTTGTGGTTTGTACAGGGTTCACCCCTAGAGAGAACTCCCACCCTCCCTCAAACCAAAAGGCCATTCTCTAGCTAGGCCACATGGTAAGAGGTCATAAAAAGAAAATTGATTCATTACAAAACWATTTATCTGAATGGAATATGCTCCAAGATGTTGGTATGTTCACCACATGATTTCTGTGACAATGGCTGACGTCATTGAATTCATTCATCATTGAACGTTTAACATCAAAKGTAAGTAGCTGATTTGGTTCTTCTGGGTGCTGAGATGATGTTGAGTTTAAAGCCAGATGTCTAAACGTATCATTATTCCTATTACGTCTGATGACTTGGTGATAAAAGTCGTTGGAATCGGAGAGGTGCCATAAGTTCCAGTTAACAAACAGTTACCTATGTCTCCACACCATCAGTGTATGGAGAGAGAGATGAGTGGGGAGGAACAGAATATGGGGGAGGCGGGGGGGTATTTCTGATGTCAGATAGTGTGATGATTGGAAGCCATCCCTAGTTTTCTCATGACTCAGACAGGAGAGTTGTGAGTATGTCTCATCCTGTCCATTTCGTCTCTACTATAGAACTTTTCCACCAAACGTCTTTGCTTGCATGCTAATGTGTGTGTGTGTGTGTGGGTGTGTACCTACATGTGTGTGTGTATCTGTAAGAAATGTGAAAGATGTCAGATTGTGTGATGATATGAGTCCTGCAACAGATTTCCGCTTACAACCCATGTATTTCTTGAACCCATCACGTAATTATGTCTATCACACAGACCTCACCATGAGATATATCCACTGATAGAGAAGATAGAACTATGGGACGTGGATGGATAATACCATATCCCAGTGTGTGAAATTCCCAACAAATAGAAGGAGTTAACTTTGTTCACTTCTTAGATCAATCCATCCTTAGATATCTCATTATTCTAAATACTTGGGAGATCAAAATGTTACCTGGAAACGCCGTCCCCTCCCCCATATACCCACCTGTTTTCCCCCTTGCCATGATGAGCAAGCAGAGACAGAGGATACCTCCCAGATGACACCCTATTCCATATACAGTGCACTAGTTTAGACCAGAGCGCTATGGCTCCTGGTCAGAAGTAGTGTACTATATAGGGAATAGGGTGCCATTAGAGATGTTTCAGACTTTACTGGTGACCTCTCACCTATATGTGCGTATGAGGAATGAGTGATGCTAAATGTTTAGCAACTCCAGTGGTGTGGTCACACCTGAGCTACATAAAGCCTATGAGGTGTGAAGAAGGACATGAAGCTTCCATGATTTAACAGCATGGTAGGGGCTTATTACTGTGCACATTTAGGGGATTGTCAAACCAAAATGGTCACAGACTGAGTTTTAACCMAAATGTAGTGCAATCCATTGATTACGCATACTTCCTATGATGCATAACCTCCAACAGTTGAAAAGCTCATGTCCTCTGTGGCCAGTAGAGGGCAGTACAGAATGTTGTTCCCTCCACCGCTGTATCAAATGTTGATCATTATTATTATGTGCAATATGTTTGTGTCKGTGTGGATGTTTSTCCTCACTGAGATGTGCAAAGGGAAGGGATCACTGCTGTTKCMTCGCTTTCCAACCAAGGTGCATGAATTGAGGAGCAAACTGAAGTGGAGATTCAGCAACACTTGGAAGTCAATGGAATTAAATAAAAAAGCTTCTTTATTACTAAAAGTAGAACCAGCGCGTTTTGGCTTAAAAAAACATGATAAAGGCCAAAAGCAAAAACGTGCTGGTTCTACTTTTAGCAATAAATACACTTTTTATGTAATTCCATTGTCCTCCACGTGTTGCTGAATGTCCTCTCCTCATCATGGGGATGTGTGAACGGATCTCAATGAGAATATGATGCAAAGGAAAACATATCTGGTTCACGACAGGAAATCATGAGGCAGCAGACATAACTATCTCATACTCCAACATCCATGCGTCCCAAATGGAACCCTATTCCCTATATAGTGCACTACTTTTGAGCACTACTTTTAACCAGGGCCAATAGGTAGAGCACTATATAGGGAATAGGGTGCCATTTGGGGCATGC
>NC_036846.1:22567638-22589853 GCF_002910315.2 Salvelinus sp. IW2-2015
TGAGACCATGCCATGAAACAGGAATAAGATTAGGGGCATCTGCTTATCTTATAACCCAACCAACTACTGACCAAACAAACTAACCAAACCAACTAACTGACGCAAGCCCACTAAACTTGACCAACCATTACTAACTAAACCAAACCAACTAACCGACCATACTACCACTGACCAAACCAGACTACTGACAACAACTTAACTTAACAAACCAAACTAACCAACCACCAACTAAGCGAACTAACTAACTAACGCAATCCAGACTAACTGACCCAACTAAACTACTAGACCAACTACTAACCAACCAACTAATAACCAACCAACTAGACCAACCAACGTAACTGCCAACTAACGCAACTAACTAACTAACTCAACTAACTAAACGCAACCAACCAACAACTAACTAGACTAACTAACCAACTAACTAACCAACCAACTAACCAACTAACTAACTAACCAACAACTAACTCAACTAACTAACTAACTAACCAACGCAACTAACCATACTAAACCTTAACTAAACCAATCTATACTAACCAATCCAACTAAGTTCTAACTAACTAACAACCAACTAACTAACCCACCAATTAACCACTACAACTAACTAACAACCACTAACCACTAATAACCAACCAACTAACCAACTAACTAATAACCAACTAACTAACTAACTAACCAACCAACTAACTGACCAACCAACTAACTAACCAAACCGAGCACTATATAGGGAATAGGGTGCCATTTGGGGCATGCAGCCATACTCTGAAACAACTTCTGCATCCCTGAGACCCATGCCATGGAACAGGAATAGATTAGGGGCATCTGCTTATCTTACTAACCAACCAACTAACTAACCAACCAACTAACTAACTAACCAACTAACTGACCAACCAACTAACTGACCAACCAACTAACTAACCAACCAACTGACCAACCAACTAACTGACCAACCAACTAACCGGTGTCAGAAGATATATAGCCTCATTATTGTTATTTTATTGTGTTACTTTTGTTATTTTATTGTGTTACTTTTGTTATTTTTCTTTTTTTACTTTTGTTTATTTAGTCAATATTTTTTTAACTCTTTTCTTAAAACTGCATTGTTGGTTAAGTGCTTGTAAGTAAGCATTTGACAGTAAGGTCTACACCTGTTGTATTCAGTGCGTGTGACAAATCCAATGTGATTTGAAAAGAGTAGACAAGATATAGCACCTTGAAGTGTGAACATCTGTGGGTAAGATAGGGGGAACACCCTCCTTCAAAATACCTTGAAGTGAAGTAAGCAGAAATCTGAAGGAGTTTTGGTTGGTTCCGTCGTGGAAGCAGTGGAACTGTGGACGGTGCTTGAAAAGTATAGAAAGAACAAGAGTTAAAATCGATGCACTTAGTTGGTTGGTTGTTTAGCTGGTGAGTTAACTATATCTTCTTTACTCTTCTGACACCACCTGTTATAGAGGTCCTGGATGGCAGGAAGACCAGAGGGGGACCAGAGAGGTGATGCTGTCTGAGTAGATCTGGGGAACAGGGCTGTACTCTCCTCTGATGATCATATAGAGCAGAACGGCCGTCTGACAGAACAGATCTCATACAACAAGCATCCCAGTGCCCAGACATCAGACTTAGAACTGTATGGGACGTCCTGGCACAGCTCTGGACTCAGGTAGCTGGGGGTACCAACACAGGTATGAGCCATATCCGCTGTGTTGGTCATTATCTTGGATATCCAAAAGTCCCCCACCTTTACCACGCCTCTCTTAGCTAGAAGCACATTGGAGGTCTCAATGTTCTGGTGGATGATTCTAGCTGGGTGCCATGGTAACCTGTACAACCCACTCCATTATCATTCACTCTGGGAAATAGTCCCGTCTTTCTATCCTTGACCGTCATCCAGTGTCCCTCCATTGCAGCAGGAAAATGGTCCAATTCACACACTTGCAAACGAAAATCCCTGGTCACAAATGTTTTGTTTGTAAACACAAATGCTTTGTTTGTAAATTATGTCTGAGTGTTGTAGTGTGCCCCTAGCTTTCTCTAACTAAACAAATAAATGATGCCATCTGGTTTGCTTAATATAATCTGGTTTGCTTAATAAGGAATTTGAAACTATTTATACTTTTACTTTTGATACTTAAGTATATTTAATAACAAATACTTTTAGAATTTCACTCAAGTAGTATTTTACTGGGTGACTTTCACTTTTACGTGAGTCATTTTCTATTAAGGTATGTTTACTTTCACTCAAGTGTGGCAATTGGGTACATTTTCCAACACTGTGTAGATGTATGTGTAACCAGCTTTGTACCGGTACCTTTCTGCGTTGTGTTCTGGTAAGGTGTAGGTGGAAGACAATGCTCTGGGCACAATTATGCCGGTTGTCTCTCTTTGAATGACTGCATGGAATGGATACAAATACAAGGCAAAAGTTAATGCTGCCGTCTAGACTCCCATACAAGTATATTTGCCTGATAAAAGACAGCGCAGAATGACCATGAGAAAATCATCAAAAAACTCACGATGTCTGCTCCTGAAAGAGACCCTCTCACGCAACAAGGCAAACCGTAACTGGGCTAGCCTTGCAAAGTTGCACTCGAACATTATCCCCATTAACATTAATATATATTCCTATAAACAGTAATGCAACACTAATCAGTGACGATATAACCTTTGCTTGTCTTTTCTTGTGCATTTGTGAACATCGCAATTCAAAAGACCGGAGAATACATAACACATAGCTTCCCTCAGCACGCTCTGAGCAAACTGAGGAGTAAAAGCATGGCTCCCGTTGATGACGTCACAGCATTAACACAATTTAGAAAATAAATACAATAAAATAGTTAACTCTTGATAGTAATGTAATACATCTAAAAAAATAACCTTAAAATAATAAATTAAAATACATATGAGGGATTTTCGGTGAAATACATAAAGTACATTTTACACCTGCACAGTGCCGGTCACTGTGTGAGGGTGCTTCAGCCTCCTGAGGTTTTCGGCTTCTTGTAGGATGGCCTCTTTAGTGTTTGTTTTGCCAGAATCGTCTGCTTGTATTATTTTCACTGCATGCAATCTCTTACACTCCGCGTACTTCATCAGGAATATTTCTGCTGCTCCACCTCTGCACAGACACGGAATCTTCTCGTACACTTCCATTATCGTTAGTAAAATGTTCATTAGTTATCAGTCATCTCAATGAGTGAGAGAAAAATGCTGCATTCCATGGCTTTGATGTGAAGTACAAGTACATGCAGCAGAGAAACTATCACACACAAAAACAAACGTCACCTTGTGTTTAGTCTGATTCCCATAGTAACCGTCTGGCTCAGCCCACTGGGTAAATAATAGCGCTTTTTTTATTGACCGAAAACGCTTTAGAAACACCTCCTTCAAAAGCTTTTCCAGTGAAGTTGAAATGTTAAATTTACCCCATTGAAACCCAATGAGCAAACATCATAAATTGCTTTTTAAAATAATTATGCATTGGAAAACTATTTCATATCAAATTGTGCCTATAGGAATTTACTCTTCGAACACACCGAGTGCGATATTGCATCACTGCTGCCTAACATTTTGTGCAGCTAGGCAACTATACTGATGCAGGTATCTTTTGCAGATGGTCGCATGCGGTTGGACACATGGAGGAGAGAATCATTTTCGCAGAAACCTCAAAACCGTGTCTTTTTGACACAACTGCTGACAGCTACAGGGACATAAACACAACAAATGCTGCTTGGAGACAAGTGTCCACGATAGTAGGATTGCCAGGTCAGTTTAGTAGGGAGCTTGTGCTAGATGTGGCTAGTTAGCTAGCTAGCTAACCTAGCCAATGAGGTGTGTATGTGAAAGAAATAGTAATATAAATTGTGCTAGGTACTACCCCTGATAACATTACCAAATAATCATGTTTGAAAGAGTGTGAGTGTGTATGCTAGATAAATAGTAATGGAAATGGTAGATACTACTGTACCCCTGATAATTTGGTCAGATAACTGTGTGTGTCTGTGTGTACAGTAGGTGACATGTCCATGATAGCTATCTAATAACTATAGTTATGCTAGGTAATGGTTTGGCTTATCGTGTTCATGTCTATGTAGAAGAAGACCAGGAGGAAGTGGAGAGGACTCAGGGACAGATATCAGAGAGAGAGAAGGGCAGAGAAAGAGAAGAAGACGTCTGGGTCAGCAGCTTCAGGCCAGCAGCCTTGGCGCTTCTGCCACATTCTTTCTTTTCTGGATCCATTTATTGTGCCTGGATCCATTTATTGTGCCTAGGGCAACGAGTGGCAATTTTACAGCCAGACCCTCTACTACGTCATCCACAAGTGTTGTCGCCACCGGTGCATCAAGACCCTCAACGTCATCTACAAGTGAGACCACCGCCACCATCGGTGCAGCGAGACCCTCTACAATGTTTACATGATCCACAAGTATGACCACCATCGGTGCAGCGAGACCCTCTACAATGTTTACATGATCCACAAGTATGACCACCACCGGTGCAGCGAGACCCTCTACAATGTTTACATGATCCACAAGTATGACCACCACCGGTGCAGCCATGGAAGATGATGAAATGGAGGAAGCACCTCTGGATCTACGACCACCTGAGATTATTATGAACCTCACGGAAGTGACCTCGCTGAACAGGATGTGGCCGTGGAGACAAACAGGGAGAGAAACAGAGAGAGAAACGAAGAGGAACAGCGTCACACCAAGCGTCATCGGAGGTACCAGCCCCCAGATCCACTCAACTCATTTCAGCAGAGGCTCCTCCAAGCCGTCGAGAGGGATGCAGCCCAACCTGATGATCACAGGAAGGAGGATGAAGAGACCCTCTTTGTCATGAGCCTGGTGCCAACACTGAAGAGGCTGCCTCAGCAAAGACAAGCAGCAGTCAAGGTTAAAATGTATCAGCTGCTTTTCAAAGCCGAGTTCAATGGTACGTTTTTTCCCCCTCCACATCACAGGTAGTGTCATAAGTGTTGCGACAGTGAAGTAAAGTAGGTCATTTTTACAGTATACTCATGTAGGCTAATTGGTATTTCAGATCAAAGTATTAATATGAGGCAAATGTATAGCTGTTGTTTCTGGGTTAGAAAATATCCTAAAACAGTTTGCTGTCTAAAATATTTGCCTGTCATATTCATCTTTTGATCTGAAATACAAATTCCATGAGTAAACAGCAAGTATTACCAACTTTACCACACTGTTCCTATATTTATGCCACTAACTACACTATACAAGCAGTATTTAGTTAACATAAATCTCACCTTTTATGGTGTTATATTATGTTAAGCTTGTATGTGTTGTTTTTCTCTTCCCTTCCAGAGATGGAGTCAATTTAGCCGAGCAGCTCACAGGAAGCTGCAACATTGAGAGCATCCTGACCGGTTGCATCACTGCTTGGTACGGCAATTGCTCGGCCTCCGAGGGTAGTGCGTACGGCCCAGTACATCACTGGGGCAAAGCTGCCTGCCATCCAGGACCTCTACACCAGGCAGTGTCTGAGGAAGGCCCTAAAAATAGTCAAAGACCCCAGCCACCCCAGTCATAGACTGTTCTCTCTACTACCGCATGGCAAGCGGTACCGGAGTGCCAAGGCTAGGACAAAAAGGCTTCTCAACAGTTTTATCCCCAAGCCATAAGACTCCTGAACAGGTAACCAAATGGTTACACGGACTATTTGCATTGTGTGCACCCCCCAACCCCTCTTTTACGCTGCTGCTACTCTGTTTATCTTATATGCATAGTCACTTTAACTATACATTCATGTAYWTACTACCTCAATTGGCCCGACCAACCAGTGCTCCCGCACATTGGCTAACCGGGCTATCTGCATTGTGTCCCACCACCCGCCAACCCCTCTTTTTACGCTACTGCTACTCTCTGTTCATCATATATGCATAGTCACTTTAACCATACCTACATGTACATACTACCTCAATAAGCCTGACTAACCGGTGTCTGTATATAGCCTTGCTGTTCTTATTTTCAAATGTCTTTTTACTGTTGTTTTATTTCTTTACTTACCTACACACACACACACATACCTTTTTTTTGCACTATTGGTTAGAGCCTGTAAGTAAGCATTTCACTKTAAGGTCTACACCTGTTGTATTCGGCGCACGTGACAAATAAAGTTTGATTTGAAGGACAGGAAGAGTTGTTGTTTTGACCTCCCTCGTTGTACCTTTCCTTTCACACACGGCAGTTCTCTTTAAATTCAGTCAATTCATAAAGTCATTTGTTTATAAAGTCTTAGGATAGCATTCATTATTAGTGTTACATACATTTCTGAATTGACAGACTTGAAACTCAGACACCAGAGAATTCACAGATGCTCTTGTTGGTCTCTTACAAGACTAAAGGTGAATATATTTATTTCATTTAGAACCACTTGAAAACCAGTGTGTTGAAACTTTTTGTGAAGTTATGTTCCATCGACTGGTCCATGACGTCCAGGGGCCATTTGTTTAGCTGTGTTATGGCTACACATTATTTTATTTTTTTCAGAGACAGAGACACACACCTCTCCTCCACTCCTCTCTGTCCCTCAGATCTCCTGTGCCCTGCCCTCTCTCTTTATGGCCATGTCTGAAGTTCCCCTACTACGTCAAGGCTTTATCAGTAGTCCCTGTATCTGTCTGCAGTTGTGCCAAAAATACATGCTCCTATTATTCTCTTACAGATTACAAGCTACACATTCATTTTTTTTWAATTTTTACACACACACACCTCTTTCAATAGTTGAATTTTTTTTTTTACAACACACATACCTGTCATGTTCTTTCCTGTACTTGAATACTTATTAAATTATAATGTTTTCATAGTCAGTTGTTTCATTTGTTTATTAATATCTCCTTTAGACTTAATCTGCTTATTTCTTCCCTACACCTTTGCAGATCTAAGACAAGATGAATGTCACGGCCGTCGTCGGAAGGAGACCAAGGTGCAGCGTGGTGTGCGTACATTTTCTTTTATTATTGTAAATGTCGCCAACAAAACAAGAAACAAAGAAACAACCGTGAAGCTTAACAGGGCTACAGTGCCACTAACAAAGATAACTACCCACAACTCCCAAAAGGAAAAAAGGCTGCCTAAGTATGATTCCCAATCAGAGACAACGATAGACAGCTGTACCTGATTGACGACCATACCCGGCCAAAACATAGAAATATAACACATAGAATGCCCACCCTAATCACACCCTGGCCAAACCAAAATAGAGACTAAAGACCCTCTCTATGGCCAGGGCGTGACAGTACCCCCCCTCCCAAAGGTGCGGACTCCGGCCGCAAAACCTGACTCTAAAGGGGAGAGTCCAGGTGGGCATCTATTCACTGCGGCGGCTCCGGTGCGGGACGTAGACCCCGCTCCACCTCTGGCTCCCCCCACTTTGGTGGCGCCTCTGGTGCGGGGACCCTCGCTGCAGGCCCCGGACTGGGGACCCTCGCTGCAGGCCCCGGACTGGGGACCCTCGCTGCAGGCCCCGGACTGGGGACCCTCGTTGCAGGCTCCGGACTGGAGACTCTCGTTCCAGGCTCCGGACTGGAGACCGTCGCTGGAGGCTCCGGACTGGAGACCGTCGCTGGAGGCTCCGGACTGGAGACCGTCGCTGGAGGCTCCGGGACTGGGACCGTCGCTGGAGGCTCCGGACTGGAGACCGTCTCTGGAGGCTCCGGACTGGAGACCGTCGCTGGAGGCTCCGGACTGGAGACCGTCTCTGGGCTCCGACTGGAGACCTCCTGGAGCCGCCGACTGAGACCGTCGCTGGCGGCTCCGGACTGGAGACCGTCGCTGGAGGCTCCGGACTGGAGACCGTCGCTGGAGGCTCCGGACTGGAGACCGTCGCTGGAGGCTCCGGACTCTGGAACGTCGCTGGAGGCTCCGACTGGAGACCGCGCTGGCGGCTCCGGACTGGAGACCGTCGCTGGAGGCTCCGGACTGGAGACCGTCGCTGGAGGCTCCGGACTGGAGACCGTCGCTGGAGGCTCCGGACTGGAGAACGTCGCTGGAGGCTCCGGACTGGAGACCGTCTCTGGAGGCTTCGTGCCATGGATCTTCACTGGAGGCTTCGTGCTATGGATCATCACTGGAGGCTTCGGGCCATGGATCATCACTGGAGTGAGGAGACGTCTAGGCAGCCTGGTGCGTGGATCTGCCACAGGGCTTACCAGGCTGGGGAGACATACAGGAGGCCTGGTTCTGGGAGTAAACACCRGATACACTGGGCCGTGGAGGCGCACTGGAGGTCTCGAGCGTAGAGCCTGCACAACCCTTCCTGGCTGGATGGTTACCTTCGCCCGGCAAAGGGGGGCGCTGGCACAGGACGCACTGGGCTGTGCAGACGCACCGGAGACACAGTGCGCAGAGCCAGTGCAGGATATCCTGGGCCGTAGAGACGCACTGGCGGCCAGACCCACACTGCTCGCGCACGCCGAGCGTCTGCGTTGCTAAGGGCTAAAATAGAAATCAGTTCTATTTCTGACGCAGATCTCGCTGCAAGTCCAGCCTCTCCCATCTCCTCATTGGTTTATAGAAGCAGATACCCACGTGCCATCTCCTCATTGGTTATACCCACGTGGGTGACTGAAAGACGAACGAGGTCGGTGACGGTAATGCACCTAATTTATGAAAGTTGCCAATCGCAATGTAAAGTCAAGAGAAGAAAAACCCTGGAAGGAGGAGAGATGACTAGAAATGATTCGGTTGACCGTTTTATGTGTGGTTTAATTGGCAGAGTAAAGGACCTTGTGCATTTCAGGTAAAATAACAACTCAATGTTTATATCCCAGGACAAATTAGCTACTTCCTAGCTACTGCCGATCCACTTTTCATTTTCCATTTGTTTTGTCTGTGTTTCACACACCTGTTGTCAATCCCACAATCACTTGTTCATTATTTAACCCTCTGTTCCCCACATGGGTTTTGTGAGTGATTGTTTATTGTACATTTCGGTCCGTCTGTGTGTGCTAAAGATGTTTCTTTGTATATTTGCCTTTTTTGAGTAAAGGACGTTTTTTACTCGTATCTGCTGTCCTGCGCCTGACTCTCTCACCAGCTACACACAGGACTCATTACAGAATCACTCACCCGAAGAATGGAGTCATCAGGAGCAGACGCCCTCCCTATTCCAGCGGAGGAGATGGAACAACAGGGCCCTGATCGATCACTACAGGTGCAGTCTGCGTGAGGACGTCCGTCGGGAGTTGGCCTGCAGAGACACCACCCTCACATTGGACCAGCTGGTGAACCTGTCCATCCGGCTGGACAACCTGCTGACTGCCCGCGGACGTCCGGATCGGGACCTGTCAGTTCCATCCCCCAGCACCTCCGCTCCGACGCCCATGGAGCTGGGGGGTGCTGCACTTAGGGCGACCGGAGGAGGGGCCATTCCCTGCACCATCTGTGGCCGCAGAGGGCACACTGCTGTTCGGTGCAGGAGGGGTTCCTCAGGGAGTCGAGGCAGCAGGCAGGGCACTATTGTGTCACCCCAGGTGAGTCGGCACCAGGCTCACCCAGAGCCCCCTGTTGCTCACATGTATGTGTTTGCTTCATTTCCTGAGTTTTCCCCGCATTCCCAGCATAAGGCACTAGTACATTCAGGCGCAGCTGGGAATTTTATTGATCGTTCATTTTCTAATAGTTTAGGGATTCCCCTTGTTCCTGTGGATATGCCTTTCCCTGTGCACGCCCTAGATAGTCGACCATTAGGGTCAGGGCTGATTAGGGAGGCCACCGCTCCACTTGACATGGTTACGCTGGAGGGTCATGAGGAGAGAATCCGTCTCTTCCTTATTGATTCTCCTGCGTTTCCCGTGGTGCTGGGCTTACCCTGGTTGGCCTGTCATGACCCCACTATTTCGTGGCAACAGAGGGCTCTCAAGGGGTGGTCACGAGAGTGCTCAGGGAGGTGTGTGGGGTTTCCATCGGTGCGACCACGGTGGAAAGTCCAGACCAGGTCTCCACCGTGCACATTCCCTCAGAATATGCCGATTTGGCTCTCGCCTTCTGTAAGAAGAGGGCGACTAAATTACCACCTCATCGACGGGGGGATTGTGCGATAAATCTCCTGGTAGACGCAGCACTTCCCAGGAGTCACGTGTATCCTCTGTCGCAAGAGGAGACGGTGGCTATGGAAACATATGTCTCCGAATCCCTGGGGCAGGGATACATTCGGCCCTCCACTTCACCTGCCTCCTCGAGTTTCTTTTTTGTGAAGAAGAAGGATGGGGGTCTGCACCCGTGTATTGACTATCGAGGGATAAATGCGATCACTGTGAGGTATAGCTACCCGCTGCCTCTCATCGCCAGTGCGATCGAGTCAATGCACGGGGTGCGCTTCTTCACAAAGTTGGATCTCAGGATTGCTTACAACCTGGTGCGTATCCTGGAGGGGGACGAGTGGAAGACGGCATTTAGTACCACCTCAGGGCACTATGAGTACCTCGTCATGCCGTACGGGTTGATGAATGCTCCATCAGTCTTCCAGGCCTTTGTTGACGAGATTTTCCGGGACCTGCACGGGCAGGGTGTAGTGGTGTATATTGACGACATTCTGATATACTCCGCTACATGCGCCRAGCATGAGTCCCTGGTGCGCACGGTGCTTGGTAGACTGTTGGAGCATGACCTGTACGTCAAGGCTGAGAAATGTCTGTTCTTCCAACAGTCCGTCTCCTTCTTAGTGTACCGCATTTCCATGTCAGGGGTGGAGATGGAGAGTGACTGCATTTCAGCCGTGCGTAACTGGCCGACTCCCAMCATGGTAAAGGAAGTGCAGCGGTTTCTGGGGTTTGCCAACTACTACCAGCGGTTTATCCGGGGGTTTGATCAGGTAGCAGCTCCCATTACCTCACTGCTGAAGGGGGGACCGGTGCGGCTGCAGTGGTCGGCTGAGGCGGACAGGGCTTTTGGTCACCTGAAGGCTCTGTTTACCTCGGCTCCCGTGCTGGCTCATCCGGAGCCCTCTTTGGCGTTCATAGTTGAGGTGGATGCGTCCGAGGCTGGGATAGGAGCCGTGCTCTCTCAACACTCGGGCACGCCACCAAAGCTTCGCCCCTGTGCCTTGTTTTCGAAGAAGCTCAGCCCGGCGGAGCGAACTATGATGTGGGGGACCGGGATCTGTTGGCTGTTGTCAAAGCTCTGAAGGCGTTGAGACATTGGCTTAAGGGGGCTAAACACCCTTTTCTCATCTGGACTGACCACCGCAATCTGGAGTACATCCGGGCGGCGAGGAGACTGAACCCTCGCCAGGCAAGGTGGGCTATGTTCTTTATCGGTTTTGTTTTCACCCTCTCCTACAGACCAGGTTCCCAGAACGCTAAGGCAGACGCACTGTCCCGGATGTATGACACAGAGGAGCGGTCCATGGATCACACTCCCATACTTCTGGCCTCTTGCCTGGGGGCACCGGTGGTGTGGGAACTGGACGCCGACATCGAGCGGTCGTTACGCACAGAGCCCACTCCCCCCCAGTGTCCAGCTGGGTGCCTGTACGTTCCATCTACTGTCCGCGACCGTTTGATCTATTGGGCCCATATGTCACCCTCCTCTGGTCATCCTGGCATCGGGCGGACGGTGCGTTGCCTTAGTGGGAAGTAMTGGTGGCCCACCTTGGCCAAGGACGTGAGGGTTTATGTTTCCTCCTGCTCGGTGTGCGCCCAGTGCAAGGCTCCCAGGCACCTGTCCAGAGGGAAATTACAACCCCTACCTGTTCCACAGCGGCCGTGGTCGCACCTGTCGGTGGACTTCCTGACGGATCTTCCTCCCTCGCAGGGCAACACCACGATCCTGGTTGTTGTGGATCAGTTTTCTCAGTCCTGCCGTCTCCTTCCTTTGCCCGGTCTCCCTACGGCCCTACAGACTGCGGAGGCCCTGTTCACTCATGTCTTCCGGCACTACGGGGTGCCTGAGGACATAGTCTCTGATCGAGGTCCCGAGTTCACGCCCAGGGTCTGGAGAGCGTTCATGGAACGTCTGGGGGTCTCGGTCAGCCTCACCTCAGGTTTTCACACCGAGAGTAACGGGCAGGTGGAGAGAGTCAACCAGGATGTGGGTAGGTTTCTGCGGTCATATTGCCAGGACCGGCCGGGGGAGTGGGCGGTGTTCATCCCCTGGGTAGAGATGCCACCAAAACTCTCTCCGCCACACTTCCACTAACCTCTCTCCTTTCCAGTGCGTACTGGGGTATCAGCCGGTTCTGGCATCGTGGCATCAGAGCCAGATCAAAGCTCCTGCGGTGGACGAATGGTTCAAGCTCTCGGTGGAGACCTGGAACTCCGCTCATGTGCACCTACAACGGGCTGTGATGCGGCAAAAAGAGGGCGCTGACTGCCACCGCAGCGAGGCCCCGGGGGTTCGCACCAGGGGACCGGGTCTGACTCTCGACCCGAAACCTGCCGGCAGCTGGGTCCGCGGTTTGTGGGGCCATTTAAAGTCCTGAGGAGACTGAACGAGGTATGTTACAGGTTACAGCTTCCCCCAGATTATCGTATTAACCCCTCGTTCCATGTGCCTCTCCTCAGGCCGGTGGTGACTGGTCCACTCCAGGAAGCTGAGGTACGGGAGGTTCCTCCGCCCCCTCTGGACATCGAGGGGGCCCCAGCGTATGCTGTTCGAGCTATCCTGGACTCGAGGTGTCGGGCGAGGGGCCTTCAGTACCTCGTGGAGTGGGAGGGGTACGGTCCGGAGCAGAGATGCTGGGTGCCGGTGGAGGACGTTCTGGACCCTTCGTTGCTGCGGGATTTCCACCGTCTCCATCCGGATCGCCCTGCGCCTCGTCCTCCGGGTGGTCCCCGAGGTCGGTGTCGGTGCGCTGCTGGAGCCGCGCGTCAAGAGGGGGTACTGTCACCATTTCCGCCGAAGTCGGCCCCTCTCCTTGTTGGGCGGCGTTCGGCGGTCGACGTCACCGGCTTTCTAGCTACTGCTGATCCACTTTTCATTTTCCATTTGTTTTGTCTGTGTTTCACACACCTGTTGTCAATCCCACAGTCACTTGTTCATTATTTAACCCTCTGTTCCCCACATGGTTTTTGTGAGTGATTGTTTATTGTAAATTTTGGTCCGTCTGTGTGTGTTAAAGATGTTTCTTTGTATATTTGCCTTTTTGAGTAAAGCACGTTTTTTTCTCATATCTGATGTCCTGCGCCTGACTCTCTCACCAGCTACACACAGGACTAATTACACTAGCCACCGTGCTTCTACATCTGCATTGCTTGCTGTTTGGGGTTTTAGGCAGTGTTTTTGTATAGCACTTTGACATCGGCTGATGTAATAAGGGCTTTATAAATACATTTGATTGATTGATTGGTTCAGCCCTCTGCACCTCATTGGAATGGCTAGATGTCATACAGGGGCAAGGACTCAGAATATGTAGTGGGACATTTCTGACCTCCCCAGTGTCTGCACTACAGGTGAGGATGGGGGATATGCCATTGCAGATTAGGAAACAGCAGCTGGCAAATGAATTATTGGGTCAACCTACAGGGACATTGGGTCTCATCCTGCGAAAGGAATTTTGCAGGCATGCTGGGAACATGAGTGAAGACAAAACGCAAGCTTTGGGTGGGTGGGTAATACCCAGGCGAAGGAGATGGCACTGTATGGAAGGGAGTTTAGTCCAACGGTAGTTATTCCTGTAAATCCACCATGGCTACTCCAGAATCCTGTAGTTGATCTAGAAGTATTGGAGAGACTACAGAAAGATAGGGAGGGTGTTGATCCATCTGATTTGTTTAATAGACGTCTGGATACTGTGTATCAGGTTTTTATGGCCATTTACACAGATGGTTCAAWACATCCAAGGACGTACTGGGTCAGCATTTGTAGTGCAGGAATGTGGGGTGGMAGTCAGGAAACGTATTACAKATCATCTGGCTGTATATACTGCGGAGCTGATGGCCATACTGTTGGCCTTGCAGTGGGTGGAKGAAGTCAAGACACACAGAGTAGTTATTTGATCTGATTCATGTGCAGTGTTGATGAGTCTCCAGTCCTTTAGGTCATGTAGCAGAGACCTGCATTAGGAGGTGTTACAAACCCATGGCAGGATTAGACAGATGGGTATACAGATAAGATTTACTTGGGTCCCAGCCCATGTTTGGGTGGAGGGGAATGAGGCAGTTGATGTACTGGCTCAACAAGCACTTAGTAGTGGGGATGTTGTCGTTTCAATGAGCAAGGCAGAGGCAAAAAGCATGATATCGACAGTGATGGTGCAGAGATGGCAGGAGCAGTGGAATAGAGATACTAAGGGCAGGCATTTATTTCAAGTACAGARGAAAGTCGAGGAGGGGAGGGCGGCAGGAAGGGACAGAAGAGAGGAGGCTATTTTTACAAGTTTAAGGGTGGGACACATCCGGTTGAATAAGACCCTAAATGTGATAGATAAGCATCCAACAGGAAAATGTGATTGTTGCCAGGAAAGAGAGACAGTGGAGCATGTATTGCTACAGTGTGGGCAGTATCAGAGATCTGGTATGAGGGAGAAGGGGATACAGGAAATGAGTTTACAGAGTATATTGAGTAGAACACACTTTTTTTTCTTATTTGTAAAAAAAWATATATATATATTGATTATTAAAACTTGCAGTGAAGCCGCTCAACATCAACATCACATTAGTCATCTAACAGTCTCCCACCCAGAGAGACCCACTGAAGCACACTTTCCTATTTATGCTATTTGTATTCCTCCATGAGTTTTGATCCTATATATTGGGCAGACAGACCAGATCCCTACCTCCTCCCACTGCCACCTCTATGTTTGTGTTAATGCTGTAGTCATTTGGTTGTAATCTTGGATTGAGCAGACTTTCCGTCATTAGATATAGTCTAAAATATTGTATATTTTTTAAGAGCAACCGGGCTGGCAGGTAGGATATCCGTGTCTCTGGTCCACACTCCAGTACAGTAGGTGGCGGTAATGCACCATATTGTTGGCTGTCACCCGCCGAAGAAGATAAACTCCACCGAAGAAGAAGACAAGCTTGCCTTGTGGTAGCTGGCAGATCTCTTCAGTTGTCCAATTCATTTTCAGTAAAGGGTATTTTCAAGAATGCCACCTAAGGGGAAAGGTGGCAAGGAGGCAGGGAAAGGTGGCAAGGAGGCAGGGAAAGGTGGCAAGGGAGGCAAAGGTCTGTTTATTCTTCACTAAATCGACAAAGCATGTTGGATTGAGAAACATGCTAACTAGCTAGCCAACTGAACAACACAGCCTATGTGCAGTTCAGTGGCAGTTAGTTAGCAGCTAGGAAACGTTAGTTATCTCCATGTAAGTCATGTTATTATGTTGAATGTTATCGTTCAGGTGGAGCTGCTGCAGGGGGTGGAGACAAAGAAAAAAAGGAAGAGAAGACGATTAAAGGAGGCACTTCTGTTAAGGTGGCTAGCTATGTTAGTTACTCTATGCAATGCTACATTCTAGCTACACCATATAGTCTTTAGCTACACTGTGTGTGTTCTTATGTAAGTATAGACAGCTATCTAAATTGACTGACTGCTGTTTTAACGTATTCCCCAGGTCAGACATATCCTGTGTGAAAAACATGGTAAATGTATGGAGGCGATGGAGAAACTGAAGGCCGGGGTTCGCTTCAGTGAAGTGGCCTCACAGTACAGTGAAGACAAAGCCAGACAAGGGGTAAAAGAGCAGTTCCCATGCACATACCTATTGGTTTATCATGTATAGGTATAGGGTGCTGTCTGCTAGTACCTAAAAGGTCCACTGGATGGCATCCTCTGTCTTGCTGTCTACAGTTTTTGTTGTTCGGGTGAGAGAACTGGGGGGAATATTCATTAGTCGCAGACTGTTGTGGAACATTTTGGTCTGCCAAACTTTTTGCAACAGAAACCGTTTACTCTGGGAACCAGACAGACGTAAAAGCAATGAAATGGGAGAGACCTACCTGAATCTGTCCAATAGAAATGAATTTCTCATTTTGGAGTGAATTGTTTCCATTGCAAAACATTTTGCAACAGTGTCTGACTTATGAATACACCCCTGTTTTAGCCTTTGTGTGACTGTGGCAATATTGACTGTAGTGTTATCCTGGTTGTGACAGGGTGATCTGGGCTGGATGATAAGAGGGTCTATGACCGGACCCTTCCAGGACGCTGCCTTCGCCCTACCCAACAGCACCATGGACAAACCCATTTACACAGACCCCCCCGTCAAGACCAAGTTTGGCTACCACATCATCATGGTGGAAGGGAAGAAATGAACCTAAGGCTGGTGGCGGTAATGCACCATTAACAGTGGATGCCAACCACCATTAAACCCCATCGAAGAAGAAGAATGACCCAAAGGAAAGATCCACTACTCTTCACTTTGACATTGGGACACTCTGCTTTCTCTGAGGAGATGGCACAATCAAAACAATATATATATTTTTTTCTTGCATAATGTTTTTCATGTCCTCGTAATGGCACAACAAAAGCTAACAATTAAATGCTCTGTGAAGAGACACAGGCTATTAAGATGTATGTACTCCTGTCTGTAGCTAATAAAAAGTGGTGTAATTTTTACACTGGTGGTCAATTTAACAAACATTGTAAAATGTATGTGAATGAATGCCCATTGAGTTTGTTGCAGAAACTTACTTCTGATACAAAGTTGTCCACTGCTTTCAGAACAAACATGATACAATTCATGTTTGACATTGCCTCGCTTTTCAATCATGCAACCAACGGTATACCACTTACATTCCAAGTAATTGAATAACCTAAAGTTAGATACATTCAATAATGAAACWAATTTAATGAAGAACCTAAAAGTAAGAATCCCGCTTCGACAGCTCATTGGCCCAATAATATGGAATCAGATGACGTATTGTTTCCGGGTTCCCTTTCTGGCGGAGATCACAAAAGGTTACTTTCGGTCAATTCGTTCGGCAAGAGGGATCGACTGATCGGGTTTGGCTGCTGAAGGTAAGAATGTTGAAAGCTTGCCAGGTAAATGGCTGTCAATTGCTAGCTGGCTGCTGTAATCTTATTAACAATGTAATCCGTATGTAGATAGAGGCTAATTTAAATGGCCAATATAAATATCTGTCTGCATTCATCTCTAACATAGGCGACTGCTAAAATGAAAGCACGTAGAATGTCTATTTTGAAGATCAAAATACGTTTACTTGGAACGTCAGGGAACTGAAACTAGTTCTTGTAATGTGTGTGGCCCTCTGGTCTGTCTGTCAAATTTGGGAATTTGAAGAACACAAAGCAGTGTCACTTTCAGTCGTTTTAAAGTGCTTTCGGTTTACCAACAGCCTGGCCTACTCCGAGTAAACAGGGTTGACTTGCACCTGCGTGTAGAGCAAAGTTGTGTTCTCTGTTGATGTGCAAATTTGACTGCAATCAGGTGGCAACTTTTTTTAACCAAATTACGTTTGTGGGTGTGTATACTTT
Organism: Salvelinus sp. IW2-2015; assembly: GCF_002910315.2. NCBI lineage: Eukaryota > Metazoa > Chordata > Actinopteri > Salmoniformes > Salmonidae > Salvelinus > Salvelinus sp. IW2-2015. The sequence continues at coordinate 22,585,035 of NC_036846.1, forward strand.
GTGGAACGTTCCAACAGGAAACTGTTCCATAAACATAAGGTTGCCAACAAACAATGCATACAAAGTTGTATAGCAGCAGAATAAGATACCGGGTAGGGAGTGGGTTTATTTTAATTACGTTTTTCACTCACCACGTTTATTCCTGAAAAATGTCTGTCCTCACTATGGTAGCCTATGGACCAACATTAAGAATAAGCTACGCGGTGATTTGATGCCTATTCGGCAGCTAGTTAGCTAGGTCAATTGATCATGCTACTTTGTATGCGTTGTTTGTTGGCAAAATTGTTATTTATTAAGTTTTTGGAAAAGATTCCTGCTTGAACGTTCCACAAATTATACCCACCCGTTGCCTGCTGCTGTATGATGGATGCGTCACATGATATAATCACGACCCATATAAATAGATCGCCTAGTCTCATGCCTAGTCTGGATTCATAAAATGAAAGAAAATAATATTGTCCACATTTAGATCATGACTTCTGTGTATGGCAACAACACTGTGACTTCAGCTCTGTGTCTGTGTCTCTCCGGTCCACTTGTCAGTGTGTAGTCCAATCARAGGATGCTATCCAGGTTTGATGTTTAAGCCTGTTATGATGGCTTAAAGAGCAGTCAGCGTGACCAGGAGTACCCCAGTACTCTGACCCTGATCAGCTCATCGTGGGGTGAGCTGGGAAGATATCATTGGTCGTGACTGGCTCCATCTTCTTCAGTTGGCTGAACTGTGGACATTGGTCAGTGAGTCAACTGGCTACTGGGGCTGGGTCTCAACACTGTCGTGGCTTCTTCTCCTCATCTCCTTCAGGAGAGTATACTGGGTGTGTTCCCACAACTTTGCTACCACCTGTCCTGCCCTACTCTGCCAGATCAGGGATTGTGGAGAGGACACATGGAAAGGAAGCTAGTTAATAAGACACAGCCGGAGTAGCCTATATGAGGACCCAGAGCACAGTAGACTGGGTTGGTTGTTGTTCACAGGGAGAGGTAATTCAGGCATTGGAGGAGTGAAGGCAAAGTTCATTTCCACACTCTGGCTGCACCCTGTCCTCACATAGGACAGCTAACCTAGGGAGCAAGAGGCCAGCACTGGGAGAGAGGTGCCGTGTGTCTATACACATTTGACCATACTTGTGAGTACCGTAAGTCAACCAAAATGCAGAGAAGTGAGAACATTTAGCCGGTTCTCACTTGTAAAAAGGCTATTTTAGGCTTAAGAGTTAGGGTTCGAGTAAGGGGTTCAGGGAAAATATGATGTTGACTGGGAATCCATTCCCTTTTTAATGAAGCCTCCGGCATGTGACATACTGTAGTAGTAAACTACCATTCCGTGTTGAAACCCTCTTGTCAAAAATACAAGCGGTCTAGAACAGGTAGACAAGAGAATCCTAACCTAATGATGTTATTGATAGATCCAACCTGACCATCACTGCTCTGTCTGTTTTCACTTACCCTTTTCTCACATATATTAATACCTTTTATTTTGTGTTCCAACATTAGGCTTACTCTGTTTGGATTGAGTGGACAGGTGGCATCAGCCTAAAGTAAGCCCCTACTTGTCTCTGGATCCTTGGCATCGATAAGGCTCATCTCCTCTCCGGTTTACCTGACACCCTGACATTTAAACCCCCCCATCCAATATGGGTCTCCACCAATCAGAGCTCCACTCCCTGTTCCTCTTCCCCCTCCACCTCATGGTGTGGCTGTACTCCCTCCTTTCCTTCCTGCCTTGGTACTACCTCACCAGGGCTGGGGAGAAGAGAACCCAGGCCACACGGGTCAAGGCTCGCTCCACCTCCGGCCACTTCGAGGGGCCGTACCGCTGTGTAGACCGCTTCCAGAGCTTGGCCACAGAAGACTTCCCTGGGAAAGACACGCTGGACAAACTGTTCCAGCAAGCCATACAGCGCTTTGGGGACTCTGACTGCCTAGGGACAAGAGAGGTACTGAGTGAGGAGAATGAGCCCCAGCCCAGCGGAAAGGTCTTTAAGAAGGTAACCTACATGAATACGCCTGTCATAGTGCTACGTACGCCTGTCATAGTGCTACGTACGCCTGTCGTAGTGCTACGTACGCCTGCCATAGTGCTCCTGTAAGTTGCTCTGGATAAGAGCATCTGCTAAATGACTAAAATGTAAAGGTCATAATGCTACATACGCCTGTCGTAATGCTACATACGGCTGTCATAATACCGCGTTTACGCGCTAGTCGGAACATTGCCATTTTCCGATGTGTTAACTGGTTGAACGTGGCACGTGTATAACTACAACCAGTTAGAAATGTCAGTTTCTTAGTTCCGACTAGCRTTTGAACGAGGCGTTAATGCTACACGTGTTAATGCCACACGCCCAGCAGTGCTGCACAGTGCCACAAATACCTATTGTTGTGCCCAACTCAAATTAAGCTACATATGTCTACATAAAGCTGTCTCTCTTCGCAACACATGATCTTCACCCAGYTCTAGCTGACCTAAAATAAACAAGCGCACTCTTCCTCTATTCTAATAGGAGAAGAGCGCCTGCCAAATTACAAACATTCAAATCGACTAACAGGTGRCAGTCTCCTCTCTTGCAGCTGATTCTGGGGAAGTACTGCTGGCTGTCCTACCAGCAGGTAGACTCTGTAGTAAGTTACATGGGCAGTGGGTTGGCAGCACTGGGCCAGCAGCCTAAGAGTATGGTTGCCATCTTCTGTGATACGAGAGCTGAGTGGATGATCTCTGCTCAGGCCTGCTTCAGATACAACTTCCCATGTGAGTACTGTACCCTGGGGCTTCTTCCCAAATGGCACTCTATTCCCTACCTACGTAGTGCACTACTTTTTACCTAAAGTAGTGCACTACATAAGGAATAGGGTGCATTCTGGGAGGAGATKGAAGGCTCAACATGACTAGATGTAGCCAACTAAACAACAGGGCTTTCCAGAAAGTTTTATTAATCATAGTCATGTTGGCCTGGTGTTGGGAAATCTATAACATATAAAGATATCTTTAAATAGAGGTACATTGTATTAGATTAGAATGCCTTTTGTACACTAACATTGGAATACATTTTGTTCAGGTCAGCACATAACAAATACATTCATACAAATTCAGAGTACCCTGTCATGTACCCAGTCAGTTCAGTACCCTGTCATGTACCCAGTCAGTTCAGTACCCTGTCATGTACCCAGTCAGTTCAGTACCCTGTCATGTACCCAGTCAGTTCAGTACCCTGTCATGTACCCAATTAACAGAATTGGGATGTACATAATTCAAGAATGTGCCTAATTCCCAATCAGTCCGGGAAGTATTGTGCAAGAATAAGAGGTAGAAAATGACCCTAACACAATGTCTAAAGTGCATTGACATTGCTCTGTGTTTACACAGTGGTGACGTTCTATGCGACACTGGGAGAGGAGGCGGTGGTGTTTGGACTGAACGAGACGGGAGTCACACACCTCATCACCAGCGCAGAACTACTGGAGACCAAACTGAAGGTGAGCTAGAACCACCTGACCTAGAACATAGAACCCTAGAATGGCTCAGTTGGGTTGAAACATGGTAGTGCAGCAGAGTTGAGGGTTTGACCGAATGGACAGAATATACACTAAGTTTACGAAACATGCTTTCTACATGACATAGACTGACCAGGTGAAAGCTATGATCCCTTATTGATGTCACTTGTTTAATCCACTTCAATCAGTGTAGATGAAGGGGAGGAAACCGGTTAAAGAATTTTTTTTAAGCCTTGAGACGATTGAGACATGGATTGTGTTTGTGACATTGAGGGTGAATGGGCAAGACAAAAGATTTAAGTGCCTTTGAAACGGGTATGGTAGTAGGTGTCAGGTGCACCGGTTTKTGTAAAGAACTGCAACGCTGCTGGGTTTTTCACACAACAGTTTATCGTGTGTATCAAGAATGGTCCACCACCCAAAGGACATCCAGCCAACTTGACACAACTGTGGGAAGCAGTGGAGTCAACATGGGCCAGCATCCCTGTGGAACACTTTCAACACCTTGTAGAGTCCATGTCCTGATGAATTGAGGCTGTTCTGATGGCAAAGGGAGGATGCAACTCAACATTAGGAAGGTGTTCCTAATGTTTCTATACTCCGTAGTAAACGTATGTGTCAACTAGCCTCAATTTTGAGTCTTTCTCATATGTGTTGCAATTGTCTGAGACTATTTGCCAACCGTAGCTAAATCACGTGTCTGAATTAGATATATATATATTTTTTTTTAAATATATCCAAACTTTCCCAGAGACGCCCTCGGAGAGTGGGGTCACGGACAGGGATGCATTTCTACTAGCGAATTGAACTTTTCTCCTCCCTCTATTCTTCATAGGGTGTTCTCTCTCAGATCCCCAAGCTGAAACACATCATCTCTGTAGACCAGAGGAGGGTCAGCACAGAGGGATACCCACCTGGTCTCGCCATCCACAGCATGGCATCAGTACAGGAGCTGGGGTCACAGCCTGACAACTGTGAGTAACACCAGAGTACTGCATGAGAAACGCTATGAAAATGACGCAAGTAATGTTAGAGCATGGTTTTGGTCCATACCAGCACTAAAACACACATATGTCAGAGTCAAGGCCCGCGGGCCACATCCGGCCCGCGAGAAGGTTTTTTACGGCCCCTGGATGATCTTGATTTATTATTAGAACCGGCCCGCAGACCGCAGCAAGCCGGCAGCCCGCAGATCTTTTAACCGCACCAATACTACATTTCCCACAATGCAACGGTGACGCACCGAGCAGTAGGCTGCTTCATTTCAATATTTATTGGCACAGCAGTCGTCAGCATCACAGTAAAATTAACTTCAGATACCCATTCA